>NW_017731364.1:6856823-6978529 GCF_001890085.2 Hipposideros armiger | reverse complement strand
GTGTGTGTGTGTGTGTGTGTGTGTGTGTATATATATATATATATATATATATATATATATATATATATATATATTCAAGAGAACGAGTTGCCAAGACATGTCACTTTTGATGTCTTCTATTTATTAGCATAAGTCACCACATCCAGCCCTCCCTTTCAATGGGGGGAGAATTATACAAGTGTGTGAATACTAAGAGGTGGGAATCATTGAGAGACAGTTTAGAAACCTATCACAGTTAAACAGCTACTTTATAGGTTCTACCTAATAATTTCAATATCTAAAGTCTCTTTAGGCTTAAATTTGCTCTTTTGTTTTTACTACTTCTCACTAATGGTGCTTTGTTTTGTTGTGTATTTTGTTATTTTTGACTGCGAATTGTTTATTTTAATCTGTTTTATTTGTGGAAATATTTTTATTTTGAGGTCTGGAATGAAGGTGAATTTCTCTAGGGAGAGCTTGCATTTGCTTCTATCAAGTGCTTATGGGAATTACCAGTCAGTACGTAATTAAGTTTTCATCTTGACATGTTGGGGTCAATAAGGTAGCACAAATTTAGGCTGAAAACTTGCATAAGACTTAGTCTAAGATTTCAAATTATGAGTAGTGGTATTTTCTCTCCTACTCTGTGTTTAGGTGTGTGTGTGACCTTTGATTTCCCTTAATGTCTTCTAGGTGAGGGGATATGTTTATTTTTGTTTCAATATTTTGTACTGTATATAAACTCTGGTACTCCCAATTAATACCAGGATATCTTTGTAGACTCCTTACATTGGGTAGACATTTTATCTTCTGTTCTTTATGCCCTTTGAAATTATAAAAAACAAAGCTCAAGTTTACCCTGGTAATAAACACCCTTAGAGTGAAATTTGCCTTTGGCACTTCATCACACGTCAAGGCTTCTGCCTTCACTTACTTCTTTGTCTAGAGGATTTTTTTTTCTACTTTTCCTTTAGGTCATTGATGTATTTAAGGTTTATTTTTTTTCCTAAGATACTTAGCTGTGTTCAATGAGATTTTATTATTTCCTAGCCCGTCACATTACCAGAAACAGAAGACTTAAGGGTTTCTAATATTTCTTCATTTTACTGAACAAATATTTATCATTCAGATATTAGGTACCAGTATTTATACTGAACTTTGGAAGATCAGACACCATTCTACCTTCAAGGACCTCACCATTTAGCATGGAGACAATTATTTAAATTGGGGCATAATACAATGTAAGTTCAATAGTGGAGGCAAACAGAACTATGGGGACACAGAGGGAGGCACAAATAGCCCAGCCACAATAGGACTCCATGGTGTGTATCTGGCTTTCATATTTTAAAGGCTAACTTAGATATTCTTGCATTTTCTCCAAATAGCAGTAACAAATCTTCGACAAAAAACATACTTCAAATAAAATGTTTACTGATGGTATAAAGCTTCTGGTCAAATTTAAATGAAATGGCATATTGACTTGGAATGAGCAGTGGCTTATATTAGGAGCCTTAGTTTCCTTCTTGGCTTTAGTATCAGTAGGCAAGGCAGGCATCTGTGCTTTCATTTTATTTGTAAGAAATTGAGTCCCCAGGAGGCCAAATATCTTTCTCTTTCCAGTCTGCGTTGTTTCAGTGAGAAAAGTGATGCCACCGGAAGAGAAGCAAACTACTAGAAAGCTCTGATGTCCTGAGTGGGAGTCACTGGGGAAAGAATGTGATACTAGAGCCTGGTCACCGGCATGGTTCAGTAGAGAGCGAGCTGGGATGTCAGGAGACGAGTGTGTCAAGAAAAGCCCTTCTGCTTACTTCTTGGATGGCTTAGAAAAAAAAAAATGGCGAATTCTCTTTGCTTCTCAGGTAAATAAAACTTGTAACATGAACTTCTGACCTATCTGAATCCTAGGGTTTTTAGGGGATCAAATAAAAATTAATGTGAAAATTTTATAAACAGCTTTACAAGATGTAGAGGTGGTTGTCTCAGTTTTGCTTCGTATTTTTTGCCTAGGAAGTAACATAATGAAATATAGGAAAATGAAATGGCTCACGTCTCAAACTCAATCCCAACATTTTCCTTGCTCACAAGCAATCTAAATCTTGCTAACTCGTGGTTAAGGTTTAGATCCTTGGTAGTCTAGAAATCCCGTCCCGCCATGTTTTTAGCCAAGACCTGTTTGCATCTCCCTAGAGTTTATCTTCAGTTAAATATCCAAGAAAGGAAATTTGCAGAGGCCTAAGTTTCCGCTTTACTCATCCGAATTTGTGTGGAAGATTTCCAGTCCGCATTCTACGTTTTAATTTACCAAGAAGTCTCTCAATTTGACTAGATGGGTAAGAATTTTTGAGGGGTGGCGGATGGTAAAGAAGAGTGAGAGCATATTAAAAAAAAATTGTCAGATAGATGAGAGCTAAATAAATTTAATGAGTACCTGTCTGCCAAACACATTGTATTTACTATTTCTAATTATTTTGTCCACCTTGCAATCTAGATTTTATTTGTTCTGTTTCATAGATGAGGAAGATAAAGCTCAGAACACTGAAAACATTTCTGCAAGGTCACACCGCAATGAAGTGGCTTATTTGAAATTCACACTCAGGACTCTGATCCCTAAGCATTAGCAAAATTCTTCCCTATGATAATAACATAATTTTATCTTTTCTACTAATTCTTTGTTAAGGAAAATAGATTTATTTTTTCAAGTGCTCTATTAACCTATCCAGTCAGCGGCGGACCATTTACTTTAAGATAAATTATCAGTAGGGACTTGGCTGGAAAGTTAACTGTTGGGACTGATCTTAGAAAGAGAAATGTAGATTTTTGTTTTGACTCTGGTTTCTTTTTGTTTGCTTTTTCTGATAGGAAAATTAAGAGAAAAGTACCTTCTTTTCCAGATGAGAACTGAAGAACTGGGTCATTGCATGATGTACACACCTTTGTTATAGTAAGGAACTCTCGCTTACCATTTAAAGGAAAAAAAATGTGGGTGAAATGCCTAAATAACTCAGAACTTGGGGGTAAAGTCCTGAGACTTTGGGAGTGTGAGTCTTTAGTCCACGAAGGCAATAACAATTACAGCAGAATAACACTCCCCACAGTGACTGCCTGTGGCGTACATGGCATCTCCAGTGGTTTCTGGCAAAAGAAAAGCACAACTCAGTTTGAGTCATTAATCTCTCATCTCCTTTGGCAAATGAAACAAAATTAAATAAACTTCTCAAACAAAATAAAATAAACTCTCTCTTTCCCATGCTTCCCTCAAGAAAAAGCTAGAATTAGTCATAGTATATTTGCTATAGAGGAAATAGGTCTTATGGTAAAGTCAGGGGGAAAAAAATAGAGGAAAACATATCTTGAAAGGCTCACATTGATCATGTTGTCCAAGTTCTATACCTTATAGGTGAGAAAAGAGAGGTTAAGAGAAAGGTATCGACTGGCCTGGCAATACCCAGGGAGGCAGAATCTAGTTGGGGTTAGCACTACAGCCATCTGCTTCTAGCTCCATAATGGTCCCACTGCTAAATTATTGCTTATGTAGAAGGGAAGAGAAATACTCATTTAGTATTTTAGGAATCAGCACGTGTGACTCTCCTCCTATATAACTGATTTTCAACCTTCTCACATGCCTGGCAACTGAACCCTGGGTAAAGAGACACTTCTTTTACATCAGAGGTTTATTCTTCAGAGCTTATTACCAGTGCAGCCGAAAAGCATGTAAATGAATTCTTAACCCAGGAGGGCATCTATCACAGCACAATAGCTCTGTGATATTAAAGAGAAGTATGTGCCTCTGTTTCAACAATAAAATGTTTGTTATTAACTAGCAGACTCTATGAGCAATATAATTGAATACAGGGCAATCCAGAGTTTGTGAATGGAATTTCTGGTATAAAAGAGAGTGTATGAAACCGGTGTCGTGATGCAATAGCCATTCCCTGCAGCCCAGAGAAGAGGCTGAAAAGCACAGTCAGAGAGAGTTAACATTTTCTGGCACGGATGCATCACTGACTGCACAAGGTGATTTCACTGTGCGTTATACTTTAATTATAACTGTGCTATAGCCATCTGCTCCACTTCATTCCCTAATTATAGATGCAAAAAAGCATTTCACAACTCCCACCCGTAAAAAATAATATAAAAAAAAGATCTGAGGGACCTCATGGCAGGCTTGCTTTGAGCGCTTCCCTTTTTTCTTGGCCTATGAACTCTCCCTTCAACGGTGCATTTGGGTAGACCAAGAAAATGTTTGTGATGCACTGATCATCTCAGCAGGCCTGGGGTGTCTGAGCTTGCCCCATCATTAATAATTCTCTTCTACTGTTATTATACACACGTTAGCCAGCTCTTCCTATACCGTGATCCTATGTAACTTTCTGTGCACATATCTTTTTCTATATCTCCTCTCCTTCAAAACAACATTTTAAAATTAGTCATTTTATTTTACTGACCTCTAGTGCTATGATTTCAAGCATCTCCTGAACTCCTTCTGAGAACCTTGCAAAAAAGCTGTTACTGTCCTCATTTTTGGTGGGGAGGAGAGATTTAGAAAGTTTAAAGGCTTTCTTTAAGGTGACACAGTTGGCCAGTGGCAGAACAAGGCCTGTATTTATAGATAACAATTCTCACTCTTTCATACTCATTACTGTCATGCATCATCTAAAAGTGGAATTTTAATTCCCATTGGGATAGCGGGGGTGTTCTAGAGCCAGCTCACACTGTCTCACAAAAGCAAATTGTAGACAATTCTTTCCAACTTTATGTTCAGTGACTCATGTTGCTAGCTTGAAGTTGGTCATGATGGGGGTATGAAATTGATGCATGCTACAAGTCAGATGTCCTTATGTTTCTCTGAGAGCCAGGTATTAATCATTTACCAGACTGCCAACTGAATATGGGAACTAGATCTATGTATTCTTAGAAAAAACAAAACAAAACAAAACAAAAAAAAACATAATTTGGAATGCAGCGCCCTCTTCATCTCTGAACTTGAGTAATATGCATATGAACACTATAGAATAAGGGCTCTTATTCAAAGTGATAAATTCAGAATTTTAGAATAAACCCTTTGACTTTAAAAGTTTTCATGGTTTTAAAAGCAATCAGCAGGTTAAAGCTTAAGTGTCCAAGAAGGCTCAAGATGATAGCTAGCAGTCTCTGCGTAGGAGGCTCCGGGAAAACCAAAGATCCTCAGCGTCTAAGTTCACTCCAACCAGATATATGAGGCATGTAAGGATATGCTTTCTGGAAGCTAGATTTGGGCATTTCTGAAGAAAAGTAAATGAGTGCATGTGGCTTTTTCTAGTGTGCTAAAAGAGAACCAGTTTAGAAATTCCCTATTTTCCTCTCACAAAAAAATTCCTGGACTTTCACAAAAGCATAACTTCCAGCTATTCACAAGATCTCAGTTCAAATCCAAGACCAAAGATTCAAAAGAAAGAATGATTTAAACCATCAACTATGGGACCCAAAATAAGTACTGACTTTCCAGGCGGAAAATGAAGCATAAGCTTTTTACTAAACATTTAGTGCAAATCTCAAATCACAAAGTAATAGAAGCACAACACTAAAATTCAGCACTTGTTATACTGATTAGAGATTCAATTAGGTTCTTTATATAGCAAAGACAGCTGCACCAGAGGGTATATATGCTTCCTAATGGACATTTGAATTTATATATGTGCTGATCTCAAAAAAAAAAATTGGTGACTTCAAAAGTACTTAGTCAAAGCTAATAGGAAGATTAAGTTCTAATATGCAGTTGTCAGATTCTGCAGATGTGTTTTTGCAACCCTTATTGGATCTGCCTTTGGAAAGCCCCTAAAAGGCAAGTTTATTCAGTTAATAGAGTGCTGTCTTGATGGTCAGTAGTTTTAGTAGTCCTAGATCTGACATTAATTAGAATAAAAGCTTTAGAGAATATCTAATGCAGGGAAAAGCTGTATAAAGAGGCCAGGGAGTATAATAACTAAGAATGGGTTTGAGAGCTGGGACTGCCTCATTTGCCACCCACCTCTGCTACTTACTAGCTGCCAGACCTTGGGCAGATTATTTAAACTTTATGTGCCTTAATGTCCTCAGCTGTTAAGTAAGTACAATAACAGAACTGTATTCCTCTTAGGATTATTGTAATAAAAAATTATACAAGTACAATAGTATCTGAGATGTAGAAAATGTTCAATACATGTTAACTTTTAACCCAGTCTACCTCCTTATTTTACAAGATAAAAAAAAATGACACCCAGAGAGGTTAAAAGCGTTATTCAAAGTCGCATGGCACATTGCAAATAGAATTGGGATTATAAACCATGACCCTTTCCGTTTTTCTACCACCTCCTTCGACAGTAGTACATAGGTTATTTGCATTGATTCAATTAAACAAGTATTAATAAACTTCAGGGGTTTGGGGTTCTCTAAGCACTTTATTCAATACAAAAATAAATGACACATTTAATTCTCAAACAAGGTCTTATGGCTCCAAATGGATGCTTTTTTTACCTGTTTGACATGCTACTACTTCTCAATTATGTGTTTTCCAAATAGTATCTTATTCATTTGTTTGTGAGATAGGAAAACTTCCTATTTCAACACTAGTAGCAGAAAAGATCCCAGAAAGCTTATGTATACAAATGATGTCAAAGTGTTTGAGTACTTGTTAAAGAAAATGAATCTATGCAAAAGACAAAGAAGAAAGAACAAATGAAGTACAAAGTTGGCTAAACACTTTTCAAATCCAATGTTTTACCCAGGCAACAACAAGGCCAGCTACCTTGATTGACAGAGATTGACATGGAGGCTTGCTCTGTGTCCCTAGAGAGAGGAAACTCTCCTGAAACAGCTATAAAATAGGAATTAACACCACAGAACCTATTAATGGTTTGGCTTTGGCAAACTCCTTAATCTGCAACCCTGCAAACAGCTCATGAGGAAGAAGCTGCCAGACCTGCTTGAACGTTACTGTCACTCCTGCCATTACTGCTACTGTGGCTTCTTGGTTTGGCTTCCCATCATTATTCACTTCAGGTGTTTTTCCACCTCTGAAAGAAAGAGTATGAATTCATTGTTTTCTCAGAATACTCCAGGTTTAAAATGAGGATGGTGGTTGAGGAGAAGAGAGAGGACCTCTGAGAAACCAGACTGTGGTTGTAAGTACAATGTCTTCGTAAATTATGGGAACTAATTGGTCCAGAGAGTTCATGGAGTCTGAAAGTCAAGATTATCAATTCCCTTTCTACGCCCAGAGATACAGTATGAGATGGAGGCTGTGAACTGGCTGGGGAAGTAGGAAATTGGTCAAAAGTCAAATATGTAGGCACATTCTTAAAACAAAGACTAGGAAAACAGAATCTGAACAGGATAATTATGCATGCAAAGGTTGAAGTGAAGGTAGGGGGAGAGAGACTGAGATCTGGGGAGGTGAAGATACTGATGAAACAAGTTCCAAATTTGAAGACTGGGCAGCTGAAAGAAGGTCAGAGGGCTAGAGGGACTCAGAGACACACTTGGGTATTATCCAAACCTGTTTGAGCTGTTCGGTTTCTGCTTTGCTGTGGCCTAGGTCACAGTACCCCATACAAAGCCTTAGCAGTTATTCTTCAAAACCTTGGAAGTCTCTCCAGGATATGTCTTCTATTTGGTATCTCCCAAGAGCTGGCTCAGTCTGGGACTTCCAGGTTCCATCCCATAGATGCAGGAGCCCTATGAGTTTTGTGTCTGCCACTGCCCATGCTATTCAGATGAATGCCTTACCCCTGAATATGGTATTTTGGATTCCTTTGACTTTATACACCTCAGGCCACAGGCAAGGCTACATCAGCACCCTCCATAGGCTCTAGAATTCTGGTTTAGGTTCACCCCTCTAGTTCTCACTAGACAAGATTTAGGTGGACATTGTTGTTTATCAGTTGGTATTGCTACAGCTTTTTAGTAGCCAGGTTCATATCTTGCTCTCAAGGTGCTATGTAGTGCTTCATAGTATTGAAATAAGCTTATGTACTATAAGACCTGCACTTACTCCTACTCCTGTGTAAATTAGATATTCTTCCTTTGACTTTATAGGATGTGAGGTTCATAGGGCTTATTGCATTTGTGCTTTCATGTCTTTCACCTGCTTTGAAAAATAGCAAAATTTTTTCCAATATTGCTTATGTTTATCTATCTATCATCTATCTATATCTATCATTTATCGATCAATCTATCTATCATCTCACCATCCCTCCTCTCTTATCCTATAATCATAGTTCCAATCATATGTTAGATTTTTAAAAAAATTTAAAAATGGGCCTCATACGTACAATTTCTTACATGCCTTTCTTTGTTTTACTTTTTTTTTTCTCTTTTGGTGCTTCAATCTGTATATTTTCTACTGACCTGTCATTCAGTTCACTATCTTCTGTTGTTTTGCTTCTAATCTACTACCAATCCCATCTACTGAACTTGTAAGTTCAGTTTAGTATTTTATAGTTATACAATTCCCATTTAGTTTTTTATAAATTTTAAGTTTCTGGTGAAATTATTTATCTTTCCCTCTATCTTCTTATATATTAATTCTAGTTATTTATAAGTCTCTCTCTGATAACTATATTATGGCTCTTTTTCAATTATCTACATTTGTTTCTCTAAGGTTAATCATATTATTCTGTTTTTACCATGTTTTGTAATTTTTAATTTGATTTCAGATATTTAATGTGAAACATTTAGAGATTCTGAATAATGTTATCTTCCTTTAAAGAGGATTAAGATTTTTCTCAAACAGACAGATAAAGTAGCTGCATCATCTTGAGTGTCAAGGACTGGTTTGGACTTTGTTAAGTCATATATATTTCAACTTTGCCCATACTTTGAAGGCATAGCCCACATTCTTAATCCTTTCTCCTAGTCATGGTCTTTTCTGGGGTCTCCTCTAAAAATCTGAGTATTTAGCAAAGTTCCTCCACCTTGGTGGGGTGGGGAGGAGGGTGTTGAGCTCCCAATCCTTGTGTTCCTAACAATTCCCTGCTATTTAGATTTTTGAGCATATCTTCAGTCCCCAAGCTACTGCTTTCTTCTGGATTCCTAGTTCTGTATATACCCAGCTTTGGAGATGGCCAACAATGCCAGCAAAATATTTATTTGTTGGAGTTCACTTGTAGGGTATCTACTTCTATGTGATTTTTTACCTGAAACCCTAGTCATTTTGGTACCTACAAAATCTAACCTCTGGATCCTCTACCTGGTAAGACTGCTCATCACCACTCACCCCCAGCTGCCCTACCATACAAATTAGAAAATTCTTCCAGGGAAAATGCCAGGTGAATTTGAAGCTTCATACTTCTGCTTTTATTCTTTCAGGGTTTATAGCCCTCAGATCATACTGACATTATTTGCTCTTAAATGTCTTCAAATATGTGTTTTATATATAACCATTTTATATATATATATATATATATATATATATATATATATATATATATATATATAAAATGGTTATATTTATCTTTAGTACAGTACAAACTATTCTATCATGGCTGAAATCCAAAGTTTATTAGACAACTTTAAATATGTAAACAAATGTTTCTATTGTAATCCATGTACTATTTAATTTATTTTCAATTTTAATTAGATTTTGAGATGGCTTAGGAAAAAAGCCACTTGTGAAATTTGTTTACTAAATAGACATTTAAAAATCAGCATCAATGAGATAAGCAAACATATAAGCCAGACGGGTTGATATGGTTCTGTGAATAATCATCATATTTGGACCTGAGTTTCCAGGCAGCCTAGGAAAAAAATGAAACATTTTCCAATACAAAAATCTCATTATCAAAAAGGAGAGAATGGATATGTGACTTAAACAGAAAATATAACTTTTCACAATATAAAATTTTTAAATAAAATATTTTATGTGAGACTTTCTGTAAAGGTTTTATCTAAAATGCTGAAGCAGTTTCTGACAATCTACATTAAAAGCCAAGACAATGTCATAACATAATAACAGAATAAATATATATGTTTTTGCACTGACACCAGATGACAATAAGCAAACATTTACCAAAACCAGAAGGATAACATACATTTCTGCTATCTTTTTCTTTTGTTATATTTTATTTCTTATACTTTTAGAAATATAAATAAAATATAAATAATGAATGGAAATTCATATTTACTTTATTGTGCATTTAATTTTTAACAATAATATCTAAAGGCATTGCAGGCATTTCACCAAATATACCATATATATATATAAACACTAGTCTGATAAAGTTAGAAACAAACACGTAGGTAGACTGTTATCAAGATATCAATGTATTGCTAACAGAAAGATTATATAGAAAGGGTGGGGTCAAACTTTTTACATGCCGTTGTAAGACTGTCTTGAATGTTAGTGGATACAGCTGAGTTTCTAACATAAGTATTCTTGTGCTTATTGAATGAGTGGATGGATGAATGAATGAATAAATAAAAGAAAAAGTGAATGGATTTAGGCCCCAGACTTTAGGACAGTGCTCACCTCACAGATGAAGTTAAATGACCCCAGCTGTGAGATTTGGAAAGCTCGGTGGGTGATGAACCAGGCATCTCAGTAATCTACTTTCCAATTTCATCGGCATCTTTTATAAGCCATCTGTAACATTGCAGTGATACCTCAATTAACTAAGCCTTTGGAACAAAGCTTCTTTATAATCAAGTTGGCAGCATTGAAAGTAGCTCATAAACATGCAAAGCATGCCCCATGTGTCATTCAGCTCAGTGACAATGTTCCAATTAAGCTGCATGTATGCACATGGCAAAATACTCTTGTGCACAGCTATCACTGGCACACAGTTCATAGAACTGATTCCAGTACTCCTGTGGTTTTGTTTAGCTTGTCCTCTCCCCTTGGCACTTTTTTTTCCTCTTTTTCCTGATCTCTTCCACATTTAATGGTCATATCTCCTACTCACTCAAGTGTCTGATGTCCTTCTATTCTTTGGCTACTTACCCAGACCCTATCATAATAATAATTTTAAAAAAGGAGGTCTGGTAGATAGCTATTCCTACTGTGGCTTGTCTGACTGATCTCAGTTACTTCTTGCATTTATGCACTAGGTAGATGCATTCTATAACCACACCTGCCAATGATGCTAGGCCTGGATAACAAATGATTTAGAACGAACACTGGAAGAGCTTTGCATGATCTATGTCATGAAAGCCCCATTGCCAACTGCCATGTTCTTCAGCAGTCAGTCTTTTGTGCTGAGCCTTAGTTTCCATGATTACAAAATGAGAAGATTGATAACCTACAAGGACACGTCCAGATCTAACTTTCTAGGAATCCAAATCCATAACTGAAAGCAAGTAGAGAAGATTAACTGTCTGTCTCCCATATCTGAGAATTGGGAGAAAAGAAAATATAATTTCTGGCTGATGCTGCTTTATGGTTCTGAGTCACAAAACAGATTTCTTTGATAACATTTCTCTTGAAATATAAACAATGTTCATGCTAAGATGTTTTGTAATCCCTTGGGGGGGAAAAACAAACAACCCCCCCCAAAAAAAAACAAAAATAGAATTACAAAACTAAGTGGTGTGACATTACTGCTATCTTCTCAGAATCTGGACAGAAGTTTCAAGAGTCAGGGCATGATTCACCATGTTCTTTCTTTCCTTGCTTCGGCAGTCATGGAAGCATGGGTCAGAATGTTGCCTCCATCAGCCTTTTCCCTGAATTTCTGTGATCAGCATAGGTTTCTTGTCCACTCACTCCAGGTACATAAAGAGCTAGAGAAAAAATAACTGTAGCATTTAGCTACTGAAAAACAAACAAGCCAGTGTTAAGTGTTATGAAGTGTTAAAACCCAGCTTTCTCCCACTCTGGTTCTCCTAGCACTCTACCAGCCCTAAGCGTTTAGGAAGGTGGAAGAAGGAAAGCTAAATACATCACTTGACAGCCTTGCTGGTATGGCAAGGCTGGGCATTGGGCTGTAATTCTTCAGAGAGAATATATTAAGGAGTGTTTTTGAGCTTAGAATGTTGTTATCATGATGGTGAGGGGCTGAAAAGGTAAAAAATATATCTTCATTGATGCTTAAATATATAAAGGTATTATTTCTTCCTTTCTAGTTATTCTGCCTGTATAGCATTCTGGAATCTCAGATTTATAAGGACCTTATGGGAAATGCTATCATTTTTTTTTTTTTTCCTGATACAGGATTTTCCACACCCCTTTGAAGTAAAATCTAGTTTTTGCCTGAGCGTTTTCTTTGCTAGGGAACTCACATCTTCACAAGGCAACCAGCTCCATTTGCACATAGCACTGAGTTTAATAGAGCTATTTTCTCTATGTTAAAGGGTAATATGCATCACTGCAATTTCTACTTGATAAAATTCCTAATCCTATCTCTCGGGGCCACATTTTAATTCTTACCCTTGATAGCCGTTAAAATATTTTAAGACAGCAAGCAAATTACCTGAAGTGAAATTCCTTGAAACTTGTTTCCCAAAGAAGGAACTTGAGTCACAAAACTGATTTACAGAGGAGATGATAATTATGGGGTGCAAAATAATTTTCAGGTGGTCACAACGTTGTTATTATTACCATTAGCATAGATGGGGTGAAAATTAGTAGGAAAGAGGTAAAACATTCAAGATCTCATATCTTACATGAATTGTTGAATTAGTTTGATTCATCAACACCAGTTAAGAACCAAAACATCAGTTGGACAGATCTCTGTTTCCGCAGAGGGAAATCTCAATTTCATGCTTCCCCCTCCCTTTTACTCCCATCTCCTCTGACTCTCTTTGTTGCTAATTGCCTAAAATGAAAGCTCTTCTGCAAACTTACTGATATCTAGAAAGAGAAGAGAGAGATAAACGAGTGAAGTTTCAAAGTTACTAAGGATAAGCTCAGAGATACAGGATGGCATAGAGGATGACACATTCAGGACACAAAGAAGCATTTCCCAGGTAGGAAAACAAGCCATAGCTAATACTGCAAAACTTCAAAGGGGCAACTGAACTGATCTGCATTTGGTTCACACCTAGAGAAACAAACAAAAGGACGAGCAATATATTAGCAAAATCACAGGTGAAAGATTTAGGGCTTTTTTTTTTAGACAGAATTATGTGGCCACTAAATAATAATAATAATAATAATAATAATAATAATAATAATAATAATTACAAATGTAAGCTACATTCATGGTAGCATGTTTCTGAACAGAGGACATATAGTGCATAGTGGTCAGACCATTCCAAGGGTATATTTCTAGTTATCATGGCTTTCAAGAAAAGCAAACATCCTGGGAAGTGTTAGGAGGAATTTGGTTAGGTTGGTGAGGTGGCAAAATCATATCTTAAAAAATTGGAGTTTTTTAATTCCGATTAAAAAACTCCAAAAAAATTGAGGATTTCAAGTTGAATGAGAAAGAGCTCATAGAGAAATGCAAATGGCTCTTCTGGCAAAGAGAAATTAGAACTGATACTAGGGAGAAAATGTTTCAGAAAGAAAAAATAAGATTCAATATAGAAAACACTTTACACACAACAGGAACCATCTAACAATATAATAGAATATCTCAGGCAGTAGAAAAGATGAGGCTGAGTCCATAGTCATGGATACTTTAGGGTCTAGTCAGGCATTGGATGAACCTTCCATCTTAGTTGGTCCTTCAAATATAAAACTTGACCTCAGAACAAGATGGTGCTTTGAGATATGGGTTTGGTGTAGTCTTAGAACAAGGCTCATCTAAGTAGGAGGAAGGGTCTTAGACTAGAGTTCTATTACAGTTTGTGCTTTCCATGAAGAATTTTAAGCAAATTGCTTTTCTTCTCTGGGCTTGTTTTTCCTTCTACAAAAGTCAGAGATTTATATCAGTGGTTTACAAACTTAAAATATTGGGTTGTCGGAAAAGTCATGACATATTTTTTTCTATGTTTCTCGTTGCAAAAATGCATCATGACTTTTCCGACAAAAAATAAGTTTAAAAAATCTTTAAATGTACTTGAGTTGCAGTGGGTTTGTGTCTCTTTTCTCCCCAAGGTTTCCCAAGACAGCTTTCAGAAGGGCTCCTCACAATTCCTTAGATCATCTAAGCAGCATGGATTGTAAGCCATCTCCCCACTGATCTCTGAGAGCCTAAGGTTTGTTGTTCTATGTGTGATTCAGCATTTCTTAGCTGAGAAAACCAGGAAAAAGATGAAGGGCTTTGAAAGCCATCAGGAAAATTATTTCAGGAATTAAGATATTTAGTATGCATTCAGACACAATCACCAGAACATTGCCTGTTTCTTACTATTACTGAGCCTCTGTCTATTCTTTTTCCGGAGTCTGGAATATATTCCCACTGTTTTTCACTGATCCAAATCCTATACACTCTTCAACACCTACCTCTAATTTCCTCCAGAAAGATTTCTTGAACCAGTCCCCTTTTCTCCAGTCCTTTGCACTTTCTCGGACCCCTCCATTACATATGTTTATTTTGCCATCCCAAAGGATCTGTGAACTGCTGCGTAAGGCAGCACAGTGGAAAATGCTCAAGGTTAGGAGTCATAGCTTTTCCACTTGCTAATTGTACAACCTTGGGTAAGTGACTGAGATTCTCTGGGTTCAGTTTCTTCATCTATAAAATGGGAGTGGGTGGGTACAGACACTCAAAAGAGCTTTTTGTGAGGATCAAATGAAATAATGCATGAAAAACTCCTGGCACAAAGCAAAATCTTGATGAGTTATTAATTCCATTCAATATTTCTTGTACTCCAGAGGAAAGGAAATTTAAGCATTTCTTGGGGGATGATCTTTTCTTTTTTTTTTTTAATGTGACTTAGATATCTCTACTCCTCTTCTTTTGACTCAGTCATCAATCAATGTTTATAAACACTGAAAAAAGTTAAAAAAACAAAACCAAAAACTGGCTAAGTAGGGAAGAGAGAGTAACCTCTTTCACTAACAATGCTTTCTAAAGTGCCTGTTTACATATCTGATCTAATTTGATCCTCACAAAACAGCCTGTAGTAGGTATTACCATCTTTCATTTATAGCTGAGGAAATGGAGGCTAAGGATTGACTCACCCAGAGTCACTTGCTAGGTAGAGAGGAACTGAGATTCAAACTTGGTCCTTTCCTTTTCAAAAACTCATGATTTTCCTACTTTGTTTTACTGGACCCTTCTTGGTTTCTGTCCTTGGGAAAGTCTTGATGCTTCCTTTTGGTGTGGGTGCTGGAGAAGAGGAGGCGAAATGATACTCTATATCAGAGAGGGCAAAGAGCTACTTCACCTTACAGAAAACAGCCTGACCTATCCTTGGATCATGGGTGGAATCCTTCCTGGAGGAGCTGCTCTGGGACATCAAGGTTTACAGCCTTACCCCATGGTAAGAAAACCATGTTTTCTCCCTGGCCTTCAAAGCCTGTGCCTGAGGAGTGCCTTAAACTCTTTTCCAGGGGCGTTCTTTATCTGTTCCAGCCTTGCCCTTACTTGTCTCTAGATCGATCCATAGCTCACTCTTCACCCACCATACCCTGGATTTTGCAATCACCCTCAGGCCTTTTGAGGAAGAGTCATGTTTCCTCATAGGGTTATCCCCAAAGTTCATTAAGGGCTGTTTCCCTTGGCACACCACTTATGAAGTCCCCTAAGCCCTTGGCTGAGACCTGCAGATCCAGGCTGATCACTGAAATAAACCCAGGCAGTGCAGCAGCCCCAAATTTGGGAGGTCTGGGGATAGGAAAACCCATAAAACTCTTGATGCAACTACTGCTGATAGACCTCACCCACCTCTCTTCAGCACACACCCAGCTGCCCGCATCTCAGCCTGAGATGGAGTGCAGAAGAGTCACGCACGTGCTCCTGAAGGAAGAATTTGGCAACAGCCCTTTATTCCCCAAGGCGTGGCTGGGGATTATGCATAGCTGATAACTCACCGCTGAGGGTGTACTGTGTGAAGGCAACCATTTCAGGCAAGGGCGGGTTTCTTCACTCCAGCTGAATTCATGACCTAAGAACAGGATGCTGGCTGCACTCTGGCCTTAATAGGAGTTCGCTGGCCTTCATTCCTCTGTGTGAAAGATAGATATATGCTTAAGTTTCAACAGCAGATCACAGCAGCAGTTAGCTTCTTTGCCTTAGTTTAATCAGAAAAAAAAAATGGCAATCTAAATTAGCATTGAGACAAATACATAGGCTCTGCAGGAGCCACTCCCTCCTAGAAAAGCTCAGAGAGCTGCCTATCAATGAGGAAATTTGAGACAAAGAGCATGATGGAACAGAAGCATCAAGACAGCTCTTTCTATCTGTCTCATGTATTTGGCAAAATTGCAAAGAATGAAAAACTCACTGGGAGTGTTGGGGCCCTTGCCCTCTAATAAAAAGGAAGTTGAGAAGCATTTTTCCCTGTATGCTATGAAGCAATATGGAAATTCAGATCCACTTGCATGAGTACCTACTATTTGCCAGGCATTACACAAGTGGCTTATACATTTGCCTCATTTCGTCCTTACAGCAACATGTAAAGTTGCTATTATAATGACTATTTTCAGATAAGGAAATTGAGGCTCAGAATGCCAGAAAATCAGTAAGGAGTCCAGATTCAAGTCCTGCTCCCTCTCTGACTAAAGAAAGTCTTCTGTGCTGAATGTGTACCCATCACATTCTAGATCTCTAGTCCTTTCTGATCTATGGCATTCCAGGTTTTCCAGGAGCCATTGCAATGAGCTTATATTGTGTATTGAACCCTATTCTTACTCATATGCCCCGTACTTAAAAGGGTATGCTAGAAGAAAAAGCAGCTGAGACCCTCTGCTTGAGAGGTTTCAAAACTAATTACAGAGAGCTACATGAGAGAAATATATAAGTGGGCTCAGAATTGTGTGGGGAGACGCAGACTGGACCTAAATGCCGAGGGGACACTTTCTAAGGGAAACATGACCACAGGCCTCGGGAAGTCTTCATGGAAGACCTGGCCTCTGAAGAGTGAGGCTTATTAACTTAGGCAGAGTGAGAGGCCTAAGGGAGATTGTAGGTCAGCTTTGAATTATTTGACTATTCTTCCCCATAGAAAACAGAGATTATTTTTCCAAAGCCTTCATTTTGGAATGTACTGTCATCACAAAAGTTGTCCTACAAGGCACATCCACACTTTTCAACACAACAGTGTCATCCACTCTCAAGGTCTTACTCTAGAGACCATGCTAGGGTAGACAGATTCCTGGAGTGGAAATCTAGCCTCTCACCTTGGCTCAGCTGTGTGACCATGGCAACCCTTTTCCTTTACCGGTCCTTGGTTTCTCCAACAATAAAATGGGGCTACTAGATGGATAGCCTGTGAGGTTGCTTCTAACGTTGGTATGCCACAGGTCCTCTCACAGAAAACGCATGCTCTAAAGGATAGTAGAATGAGCACTGGCATGAGAGTCAGGAGTCACTGGTCCCAGGATTGGCCCGGCCCCCTAACTAGGTCTGTGATCTGTGGATAACTGCTTTTCACTCTCTGGGTTTCAGTTTTCCTGTCTATAAAATGTCCAACCTGAAGAAGTCCTGTCAAGTCCCTTCCCACTGTGACATTTAATGGATCTAAGGATCCTATCTTAAATTATTCCTACTAAAGATATCCATTTGGATGAAACAAAAACAAAAACAAAATAGACCTCCTGAAGGCACCAAATTGAGTATTTGATGTTATTCAACTAAATTGGTTTTCACTGGAATATAGCATCTTTTACACAAACAATGACTCAGAAAATTAATTAGCCTCTGCTTTAATTAAATAATAATTCTGTTTAATGCCAATTAAAATACCACATCTGAGTCAATTCACTGCAGCAAGGTGTGTTTAATGCAGAAACATGCTCCTTTGCCATATGGAACTAAGTTGATGACTGAGTGCTGGAGCTTTTGATTACCAGGTAGGCACCCAGGGTCTTGAACCACAGGATGAAAATTCCCAGAGGCCATGGGTGCTGCCCACTCTGATGAAATCTTGCATACCTTAGCTTTCTTTGTTAGGTGATTTTGCCAGGCCTTATTATTAGCATTAAAGGCACAGAACAAATCTAATAACAGT
Organism: Hipposideros armiger; assembly: GCF_001890085.2. Classification (NCBI taxonomy): domain Eukaryota; kingdom Metazoa; phylum Chordata; class Mammalia; order Chiroptera; family Hipposideridae; genus Hipposideros; species Hipposideros armiger. The sequence goes on along the minus strand of NW_017731364.1, from coordinate 6,960,538 downwards.
GCTGAGTTGTCCAGATGCATTTTCAGAAGCCAAACTATTTTGCTCGGTGCAGAATCATTCCAGAAAACTCAAGTTATGGCTGGACTAAAGAGACTTTTGACTTCTCTGAACTTTAGTATGATATCACCCATTAGGCTCCTGCATAGTTGAGATAGTGGAATCATTTAATAATAATAAGGATAAAACTTTCCCTGCTGTTGCAGCCAGATACAATCTTTCTCTCCTTTGAAACAGCATGACTTGGGTTCATGAAAGTTTAAGTCAACCACCATATCCCATATTAGATTTGTGTGTGTGTGTGTGTGTGTGTGTGTGTGTAATTGTATGATATCCCACTTCGTGTCTTATTTTCTTGACTTAATAGCTACATTAATAAAGGCTGCTTTTTAAAAAGTGGTTTATAATATATAAGATTGTTTCATGCATTAATAATACTGTGGAGCCTAATAACTTTTGAACTTTAGGCAGGTATTATTGCACCCTTATATTATAGACAAGAAGACTGAAGATCAGAGAGTTTAAGTGGTTTGCCCAGCTTTGCACATCTATCCTCCCCCTCACCCCTCTGCTTAACTGCCTCTAGATACTACTGTGCACATAGTAGGAACTCGATAAGCACCAAAAGGAAAGCATGAAAAATTGTCTTCTTCCTTCCTAAGAGTAGCCCATCAAGGAGCATATAATTTTATGGCTAAATAAGAAAGATCTTCCCTGTTTTCTCTCCACACAAACAGTCAATGATTATCTGATGTAAAACCTGAAAGAAACAGCCAATAAGGAATTAAACAAAACTTTTTTTCCAGATATAAAACCAAGTGTAGTTGATTAAAAATGGCCACAAAACACTTACACAATTTTTTACCCCCTGAAAGATGGCGACTAATTTCTTCTCCCCTTGAACCTGGGCTGGCCTTAGTGATGTGCCTGGCCAATAACATTGGCAGAAGTGATATTCTGGGACCTGTAAGACTAGGTCATAGGAATTCTCGCAACTGGCCTTCCTGGAAAATTTTTCTCTGGGAGCCCTGAGCTGCCATGAAGATCAACTATGCTGAAGTCACCATGCTGGTAAGGCCACGTGTAGGTGCATTTGTTAATAGTCCCAACTAATCCTAGCCTGCCAGCCATCTCCGCCAAGGCACAAGACATGTAAATGAAGCTGTCTACCGGACTCAAGACCAGTCACCTGTCAGTTAAAGACTATCAAATGACTTCATTAATGCCACGTGGAGCAGAAATATTGCTCCGCTGAGCCGTTCCAGAATTCCTGACCCACAAGACCATGAGATATAGTTGCTGTTTTAAGTCACTTAGTGTGGGGGTAATTTGTTCCTCACTGGATCACTGGAACACCAAAGTATAAAGAAATAGGAACGTGGGTAACTGGAATACCATGGAATGTGCTGTTTGTTTCTCTAGCAAAACTAGAAGCTAACATTGACAAGGCATGACACCTTTACTACTACGTCTCCCTATTAAGTCCAAAAATCAGTTGTTACTGCCCAAGTCAGTCCCCCACCTTTTTTTTCTTTTTTCTTTATAAATTCAGTAAACCTGTGGCAGGTACCATATGCTAAACTGTACTAGCTAGTAAAATTGAGCTTAAAGCCTCCTATGATACAAACATGTGCCCATTAATCATTGCACTAGAAATAATTGCCACAATGGTTAAGTACTTGAACTATGGAGTAAATTAGTGGGACTGAAGTTATTACTGCAGCAATTTCTAGCAAATGATCTTGGGCCAATTTTTAGCCTCTTGTAGCCTAAGTTTCCTCAGCTCTGAAATAGGGAAACTACCAGGAACTTTCTTAAGGTTTATTTTAAGGATTAAATAGATAATTATATGACAAACATTAACTATAAATTATCATTCACGTGAATAATTTCAACGCATTATACACGTATTTGGGGTATGCAGAAGGAGGGGTGAAAGCATTGAGGAGGGACCTGCCACACTAAAGACATGTGACCTCATGGTGTCAGGAATAATATAGCTAGCTGAGGTTTGGCATACAGAAAAAATAAATTCATGCCTGAAATAGATATCTCTCCTTGTAAGACAAACTGCTGGCCCTTCTCGTGAGGAAGAGGCTTGATGTAGTTAACCTTCCGTCAATGGCCGATTAGTCTCCTGGAGGAATAGTGATGTATTAAGGGATTGGTGATGGTCTCTCTTAATAACACTGAATGTTAAGAGGCAGCAGTAGCTAAATCAGCCTTGGTAAGATAGTTATGCTTCTCAGTCCATGTGTAGGTTCATCTCTGTGCTCGTGGTCCCTTTCTTCATGTGACTTGTGCGAGTTCTGGAGTGGTCAATGACAGAGGCTGCCTAACTCCAATCGGCCAACTTATTTGTGTCTACTTGGTTGTTCAGTGCTTCTTCCTGCTGTCTGGTGGCTATTAACATATGATGCAAAAAATAATCAGACTTTGTGTCCACCCTGCATAGCCAGTCTATACTCCAGATCCATACCCTAGATCTCTTATTTCCACTCTTCTTGACCAGACAGCTAAGGCATTGGCTACTGCCCGGGGATCAATGTATGTTCACTCATCGGGTCACATCCCCTTCCACATGAAATGCACAACTGGGCTCATTTCTCAGCTCCATGAATTGGGAATATTTTTCTTCTCAGCTGTTTTTCAAGTCTACCCTTGAATGTGGTTTTAATGAAGCACTGCCTATTTTTGGTATATTTTTTTATACCCCCAAATCAAGCTGATCCATTTGTAATCCAAATGTGGGTTTTTTTCCCTCACCGTTCAGGATCCCTTAAATGATCATTCATAAGTGCAAGCCAGAGGAGGGTCCCTGCTGCAACTGTGTGAGTGGCATGGGAGTTTGGACCACATCCTCCTGCGGTTCACCATGTCCCCGTCCTGCTCAGGCTCGGTTCCACATACGCCATTTCCAGTTTCTCATAACTGCTGCTGGGCCCATCTGACTTTATTATTTGGTGGGTATCTGAGAACATGGTCAAACATTCTTTCTCTACCAGGGAGTAGTAGCACGCGAAGAGCTATTTTCAAAGGATATGTAATGATCTACTATTGATGGCCTTGCTTCAGTATCCAAAGGTCCTATGGTAAAATTCTTTAAGTGGAATTTGCTCTAGGCTCCATACTGTATCTTTTCTTACTGACACTTTCAACACCATAGAGTCCACTGGATCATTTGGCCCAAGTGACAGGGCTGATTTTACCATGTTTTGGATCTGCTAGAGGACACTTTTCTGCTCTAGGCCCTACTCAAGGCTGATGACTTCATGCCACTCAGTGTATGGGTCAGAGTGGTATTCTGAAGTGTATAATGTTTTGGGTTCAGAACGCAAAGAGGCCTATCATGTTCTTCTTTATAGTATGGGTTATAGATGCAGCATTTTTTTTCTTTTACTTCAGAGGCGATACCTTGCATAATCATAATCAACCCCACATGAAGTAGAGGGGGAAGAAAGGAAGAAAGGTAGGTGGGTCTGTGATATAATGTATAACATGATGACTATAGCTGATAACACTGTATGATATAATTGAAATTTACTAGGAGGATAGAACTGACATGTTCTCACCAAATAATGTGTAGTGATGGATGTGTTAACTAGATGGGAGGAATCCCTTTACAATTATACGTTATATCAAATCATTACAATAAATACTCACAATTGTTATCAACTATACTTCAATAAAGATGGAAGATAAAAAAGAAAGGTAGAGGTATGAATTATAAGGAAAGTTCAAAAAGGCTGTCAAGAACCCCTGAGGAAAATTTATCATCAAGGGGCCCTTATCATCTGAGGATGGGCCTGCCTCAGTCTCCCTGCATAGTTCAGCCCTTGGCTGAGATCAGCTGTAGGAAGTATAGTGTCAGTGTAATTGCTGTATGAATGTCAGACAGAGTATACAGCTGAGGCCTAGGTCATTGATGCTCTCTCCAGTCAAAACTCAGAAACAAAAATATCTCTATTGTTACATTGATCCAAATTGAATTGAATGCAGAAATAGATGCTAATGCACATTAGCACACTATGACTGAAAGTAACCCTTCAAGCAGGAACTGTTCCTATATTTGTGGAAGAACTCTCCCAAATTCCCTGGGCTATTTCCAACCAACCCCTATATCCTAATCAGAATCAGTTTTTGTCATTGTTGGCAGACAAGTAAAGGAACTACATTATGGAAATTTCAGTATAAAAAGGAAAGGTAGTACTTCTCACTACTTCCAAGTTTATCACTTGAAAACCATTTCTAGAAGCAGCCCATTAACAGTCTTTGCGCTATAGTACAAGAGTTAACAAATGTTCCATAGAGGGTTATAGAGTGAATGATTTCAGCTTTGCAGACCATATTTTCTCTGTTGCAACTCTGCCATTGTAGTGCCAAAGCAACTGTAGCGAATATACAAACAAATGGCCATGACTGTGTTCCCATAAAACTTTATTTACAAAAACAAGAGCCTGGCCACATATGGGCCATGGGACTATCCTTTCTATCATGCAAAGGGATCAAAATTTCAAGCTTATACTTCCTGCCCTCAACTCTTCTAATCAACCAAACATCACCCTGGAAAGGTTTATTCTTCCTTAGGTTCCTCATATGTAGCATATCTCTGTGTTCCCAGCACCTAGCACAGTGTCTAATGCATGGTAAACAACAAGGTTTGCTGTGCCAATAAATGCATAATATGATGGACTTTGGCTGGATGCCTGCTACTTTTCTTCCAAATCTAATATCCTCTAAAAATGTCATCTACTCTAGGTAGGTAAATTTATCCCCAGACCTCCACAAATCATAAATTTTGCATGTCCTCATCTAATGAGATTAAACAAAAATGCAAAGGGTTCTAGTCATTTAAATCAAGTATGTGTGGGCCCACATTCAAGGGCGTTGTTGAAGAGTTTGAGATGTCTCTCTAAGCTTGCCAGTCATTCTGCCTGAAAGGAATGTTAAAGGGGGGAAAAACCTCCATTTTGGAAATCAACAATGTTATATTCATGTAGCACTTGACTTTGCATCCATGATTCTGTGTTTGGTGATGCAGACTTTAGCTCCTTTACTATGAGCTACAAAGCAAGTCCACCTCCATTTTTCTCCTTTTTAACAAGAGCTCTACTACCAAACTTTTACCCATGTCACAGGCAAGGTGTAATAATTAAAACATCAGATCAACTTTAAGAATTCTGCTGTAGATTTAAGAGAACAAAACCATAAAATATGAGAATGGTGGAGTCCTTACATATCATATAACCTTCATTTTGTATTGAGAAAAACAAAATTCACGGAAACCCTCTAAAAAGACTGTACATCAGATCAAGCCATTTCTCTATTTAAAATCCTTCAATGACTTCCTAATCATTCATTCACTCAAGAAGTGTTTGTCTAGTATCTGGGCTATACAACTGAAGATTTTATTCTGCACAAAATATACTTGTCCTTCTCTTGTGGAACTTCCATTCTGGTGGGAAAAAATACATTAAATTATTATAAAATATAGTTATAAATTTACAGACAAGTGCTGAGAATGAAGAATGCTATATAAAACAGATGGACCATGACTTAGATATCTAAGCTACAATCTGAAGAATGAGTATCTTAGGTAAGGGCTGGGAGTAAAAGCATATAAATTAGAAGGGATAATAGCATATGAGAAGGCCTTGAGAAGGAAAAAGGAATTGGTTGGTTTCTATTAACCAAGTATAGCATATCAGAGTGAGCAGAAAAGAAGTATAAAATGAGGTTAGCGAGTATAGTGGGGGCTAGACCAAGTGAGTAAGCTCTGAAAATCTTACTGAGGATGGTAATCCAAAGAAGGACTTTTTGCATGAGAGTATGATAATCACATTTGAATTAAAAAATCATCTCCTATTCTGGCTGCTTTGCAGAAGCCTATTAGAAAGAGGTAAGATTACAAGCAAGGTGATGAGTTAGGAAGCTATTAAAGTAACCCAAGACAAGTTGATGGTAGCTTGGACTAGAGTCATGGCAGAGGAGATGGAAAATCATTTAGAGACCTGGGATATATTTTGAATGAACAGGGCTTGGTGAATCATTGAAAATGATGACTTATGCTGTGTATTACTGTATCTATATTATATAATATGACACAAAAAAGGCACTTGAGGACAATTTGTTGACTATATAAGACTCAGGCAGGTGAAGTGAGATCACATGGTCAAGAAAGATGGAGCATAATACAGAACCTGGTTTTCTCACCTCTCACTCACAGGCATGTTTCAGTCTACTCTTCTACCTTTCTGCTTCGCCAGCAGAAAGCTGACATAGTAGTTCTCCTGTGTAAATGAAAATTTGTAACATTTTATTGCAACCGAACTTAAGTTTGCATTCTGTCTCTGACTTGTTAGGTAAATTTTTCAAGCTCTCAAATGAATCAATTTTCTCATACAAAAAAAAAGATGATAACTTATTAAACAAAAGTTTACAAGTAAGTATTTATTTTCAGACTTGGTTCTAATACTAAGAAAATAACAGGGGAAAAAATCTGTCAAAATTATTTCAACCATGGAGTTTACTTTTTTGTTGGGGAAACATAAATGTTCAAGGTATTGTCTCTGCTCCATCCCTACACCTTCTAAGTAACACAGAGGATTAGAAGCCAACATGTCCCTTACCGCTTTGCCAGCTGACATCTGTCTAGATTCTGTAAATGAGAGGCATTCATGGAAGATTAGAAAGCTGAGGGCAGAGAAGGATCCTTTGACCTTGTCTTCAGAAGTGCCTTACGCAGGAGCAACAACAACGGCGGCCACTGTGTGTTTGGATTTATGCTTAGGCAGCAGTCTCTAATGCACTGTATCAAAAAGGGTCCATTCATGAAATTAGGGGTCATTGTACATATTTTTCAACAGATAAAATTTATTATAAGGATATTTCCAATAGACAAAATTTGTTATAAGGATGTGGTTATAAAAACATCAAAATAGCTGGGAGATTAAAAGAGAAAAAAAGGAATTTATCCAGAGATTAGAAACTACCATCTCAAGGACTAGAATTGCAAAAAGGAAAGTGTCATCATCCCGAGCAAATGTATCATTCACGTTAGCTGTGTCACGGATGCTGCTGGAGCTCCCACTGTTGGTGCCACTCCTGATGAAACCTCTGTCCCTGCTGTTTTGCTGGAAACTAAGGGCCTCTGCTCCAACTGACATAGTAGGTACCCGAAGCACAAAGCCTATTGCCATTTTTGCTCCTAAAAAAATATCCAAGAGTGCTACGCCATTAATGCTGCTGGTGCTGCTTCTGTTGGAATCACACTAGCAGAGGAGGTATCCTGGTGCCCGCAATGACTGTGATGGCAGCTGATCCTACTTGAGGTATTGGTAGACACAAGATAAAATGGCTTCTCTTTTCCTTCAGTTCTCCAGTTTCCTGAGTGATCCTCTTAGTGAGAGAATATACCCAGAAGTTGCGCGGTAAAGAAATTTTGGAAATACAGTTTGTAAGCTTTCAGCCTTCAGCCATTTAAAGGAACAAGGAAAGGCAGAAATGAATCTGTGAGCCCATAGGTACATAGCAGTCCCATAAACAAAATACATAAGTCAATTTTATACTATTTTAGAAGGTAATACATGCTATGGGAAAATAAAGGAAGGGGAAAAGATAAAAATTACTGTGGTGGAGGATGAGAGAGCAATTTTAAATTGCTTAAATTGGGCTTAATTGAGAAAGCAACATTGGGGCCAAGACCGAAAGGTGCGTTGGAGTGAGCCACGTCCATATTTGGGAGAAGAGGGCCCCAGGCACAAAGAGCAGCAAGCACAAGGAGTCCACCTGGAGCATTAGAAAAACAGCAAGAATGCTGGTGTGGCTGGAGCTGCATAAGGCAAGGTGGGCTGTGGGAGGACCCAAGATCAGAGAAGTAATGGGGATGGGGAGGAGGAGCTGAGATTCCACCAGGCTTCGTAAGTGATTGTAAGACTTTCTTCTTTCACTCTGAAACGAGAGTCACAGGTAAGTTTTGAGCAGAAGGGTGATACTATCTGAATATTGGGATAATAGTATCTATCTCATAGGACTTCTATAAAGATTAAATTAATTAAAGTATGGTGCCTAGCCAAGTACAGGGAGCATAATACACAAGTTATTGCTAACTCACTCCTCAAAATGAATTCTAGAAATGGTAAATGCATTTTTGATGGAATTTGTGTTACTCTGGTCCTTTCAGTAGTCTTAGATACACAAATTGCTCCTCCTTGCTCCAATTCAAGATTTTGTCGTTGCAAAGGTTAATTTTATGTATCAGTTTGAATGGGCTAAAGGATACTTGGATAGCAGATAATGTTTCTGGAAGAGGTTAGCATTTGAATGGGTAGACAGAACAGACAAGTTCTCCCTCACCAGTGTTGGTGGTCATTGTCCAATCTACTGAGAGCCTGAATAGAATAAAAAGGCAGAGGAAGGGGGATTTTTCTCTTTTCTTAAGCTAGGATACCCATCTACTCCTGCCCTTGAACACTGGCACTCTTGATTCTTGGGCCATTGGACTCAGACTGGGACTTACAGTGTTGGCTTCCCTAGGTTTCAGGCCTTTCAGACTCAGACTGACTTATACCACTGGCTTTGCAGCTGGTTTTCCAGCTTGTAGATGGCAGATCATCGGACTTTTTTACCTCCGTAATCAGTGAGACAATTCTTATAATCTCTCTCTCTCTCTCTCTCTCTCTCTCTCTCTCTCTCTCTCTCTCTCTCTCTCTCTCTCTCTCTCTCTCTCTCTCTCTCTCTCTCTCTCTCTCTCTCTCTTTCTCCTGTTGGTTTTGTTTCTCTGGACAACCTTGACATAGTCATTTTGCTGAAAGATTAGACTATAGAAAAGTTATGAAAGAGATAATTACTTCAATCTATCAATATTAAGAGCTGAATTGTATACTCTCCCAAATTCATAGGGGAAATAATTCCTGCTGAAATTCTAAGTACCTCCATATGTGATTGTATTTGGAGGTACATATACATTTTGTTTGGGATATTTGGGACTTAAAGAGGTAATTAAAGTAAAATGAGGTCATGTGAGTAGGTTCTAGTCCAATTTGACTAAAGTCCTTGTACAGGAAGAGGAAGTGAGAGCAAGACACTCACAGAAGGAAGACCATACGAAGACAGAGGGAAAGCATGGCCACCTATAAACCAAAACGAGGGTTCTCTGAATGAAACTAACCCCAATGAGATCTTTTTTTCTTTTTAAAGATTTTATTGGGGAATTGGGGGAGGGAACAGCGTTGGGGAATCGGGGGAGGGGAACAGACAAGTTGCTGTCCTTTTTGTTCTTCAGTCTAGTTGTGGAGGACGTTGCTTTACTGGCCCATGTTGGTATTATCATTGCTCTCTCACCCGGTGAGGTAGTCATTCAACGGCCATTGGACTGCCACTCACAGTGGCTCATGGCAGCTCACGTCAGCTGCCAGCCACTCACGGTAGCTCATGGCAGCCCACTGCAGCCCCACTGCGGCCTACGCCGTTGCTGGTGACTCACGTCAGCCCAGCTCCAAGTCAGGCTGTTGTTCACCATCTTAGCTGTAGAGGGCGCAGAATCACTGGCCCATGTGGGATCGGAACCAACATCTCTGCTGCTCAAAGCTTGCATTCCCAAGCTAACTTTTTTTAAAGATTTTTTTTTTATTGGAGAATTTGGGGAGGGGAACAGCATTGGGGAGTCAGGGAAGGGGAACAGACAAGTTGCTGTCCCTTTGTTCTTCAGTCTAGTTGTGGAGGACCAAGCTAACTCTTAACCAACAAGCCACTCGGCTGGCCCCCTGATGACATTTTGATCTTGATTTCTAGCCTCCAGAAGTGTGAAGAGATGCATTTCTGTTGTTTAAGCCACCCAGTCTGATATTTGTTATGGCAGTTTGAGCAAACTAATACAATCAGATAATTATGAATCCTGTTCAGAAAGCTCTTGGATTACCTCCTTATCAGAGACTTAATAAACTGTTTTCAAATGTCCCCAAATCCTTTAACAGGCAGGTTTATTTATTTTTTCCTGACTAACTTTTATAACTATCATAATCATCTTCTTGAGAGACTCATAGTTTAGAGTAGGACTCTGTAGATAATTAGTCAAGATAGAGTTGATTAAGTGCCATAATATAGGTGTATATGAGGTGCTACAGAACTTCTGAGTAAGAAGGGAGTATTACAGGGAAAAGGCTTGAACGGGGCCTTGAAATATAATGAAGATGTTAACCATGAAAAACAGGGTGGACAGTATCTGAGGTGTGCATGTGCAGAGGTATTGAAGTGTGGGAGCATATGTCACTTCAGGGAAGGATGGAGTTTCTGTGTGACTGACACCCAGGATTCAGGAAGAGAAGGGGAGATGTTGGCAGCTGAATCTGGAAAAAGAACAGTTCTTTTTTGTTTGTTTTGTTTTCCTCCAGAAAAATAAAACATGGAGTCTTTAGAAACTGTGGTGGAAGCTGGCTTAAAAATTAGAAATCAAGGAAAAGTCAGGCCTTTCCAGGAGAGGCTCTTGGTAAAATGTTAGGAGAGTCAGAGTTTGAAGAACACCAAACTGCAAACTCAGCTATGGCTATCAACAAATCCACCAGGGCCTACATACATATTTACTATAATTGACACTGTTAGTGGTCACCTATTGATATTTTTTTGTTTTCTCCAAGTTAATGATGGACACCTGGACATGGGAATCTGCAAACATGGAAAAAGCTTAGTGGCAAAGAGCATGAACTTGGATTTGGAAGGACCTAGATTCAAGCCCCATTTCTGCCAATACATATGATCTGATTTTGACTTGACTTGGTTTTCCTATCTATAAAATGGGTATAATGGAGCCTACATTCTAGAATGGTGTAAGGTTGAAATTCAATAATGAATATAAATTAATGTATTTTCTAACACATATTAAGTGAAGCACACTTGCTTGGGTGCATATCCCAGCTCTAATATTTTAGTGTGTGTAAACAGGGCTGGTTATTTAGATCCCTTATCTATGAGATGGACATAATAAAAGTACATAACCCATAGGGTTGTGAGTATTAATCAAGTTGATATGTCTAACATTTCAGTGTCTAGTACATAGTAACAGATGAATAAATGTGAAAGATAGAATTAATGATAGTAGTGATAATTATATTTGATGATGATGAAGGCAATGCAAATGTGCTTAGCAGAGAGTAGATTTTGATTTAATCATTGAGCTTGCAGCAGAAGTTCTGGAAGTTGTAGAATAGTAAACAGAGGCCATCCATGGAGGCAGTATAGCAAAACCCTTGAAATTCCTTTTTATAGAATGGCTCAAGAATGACTGATAAGGTCATTAATTGATGTCTATTAGGAGGCGTAGCCTTCTCTGCTCTCTCCCAGGCCCAAACAGCTTCCCCACCCTTCAGGGCAGCCTCTCATTTACCCTATTATTTGATATTTGTATTAGCATATGCCTAGGAGTCTGGTCAGGAGGCAGTAGCTAATTTTCTGTCTTGTTTCAAAGAGACAACTAGAAAATGACTGTAGACAACTAACTTATCAAAGGAACCATTCAATGAGATTTCAACAATCCAATGAGAATCAAAAGATTACTGAACCACTTGCCCTTTAGAATCTAGATTCTTTGTCACCTCACATTCACATTTCAGCCGATAATTGTGACTGGTCCTTACCAGCGAGAAAGTTGATAAATCACACAGGTGTTTAAAATCTGCTTTGCTCACTAACTTTGCTATTCCCTATAGAAAAGAGAAATTGAAAAAGGAAAGCAAGGGGAGCAAATGACATATCCCAACAAAGACTTCCACAAGACTGAAAAGATTTCTCAAAATGTAACCTGCCTCAGACTCACCTGAAGGGCTTGCTAAAATGCAGATTCTGGTCCTCACCCAGAGATTCGTATTCACTTAAGTCTAAGATGAGACCCAGAATTTGTATTTCTAACAAAGTCCCAGGTGATACTGATGTTGCTAGTCTGGGACCAAATTTTTGAGAACCACTGTCCTAAAGCATTGGCCTTCAAAGATTCTGAAGCATGTCTCTTAACAGAATTTTGAAAAATTGTCTACCTTCCTTCATATTCTTAAATTTACATTAAGAAATTTATCACAGGTGGAATAGTTGCAAATGTAATACTCTTCAGAGTATAGTAAATATCGACAATATAAACAAAACTATTACCTTTAAACAAAAATTTTTAAATGATTTCAATAGAAAATAAATGCCATAGTGATTTGATATATAAACTCATCTTTCAAAAAATCACATGAGCAAGTTTTTCCTTAATATTTGGAAATAATATATCATTCCATTGTCTCCTTTCAATCATATATTCATTCCATTGCCCTCATAGAATTTGATCCTCTTATTTACTTGGAAGCCTTTTATATGATCACTTAGTCCTACTTCTCTGCAATAAAACCTATGTATAAACTTAAGCTTGCTTTTCGAATGCCCTATGGCCATAAGACTTCCATGCCAAAATATTACTTCTGGATTAAGTTATCAAAAGAATTATTAAAAAAACAATAAAATCAATTAATTAAAGTAGACTTTCCAATATCAATATTTTCAATTACATCTTTGTTTTAGGATCCCTGAGGATTTTTATAATTTTGGGGAATTCACCATAGGAAGATGGGGGAGAGTTTTCTTTAGTTAGTAGTGAGAAAAAAGTAAGAGTATAAGAGGCAGACTGATGGATAAACTGCCTGAAATTCTCAACCCCTCAAGTTTTCTTATGGAGAAAGAAGGAATGTGGATATTGAAAAAACTATAAATAGATTTGCTTAAAATTCTTCATTCTCTGTGTCCCTGATATTGCTTTGTGTACCCCGAAGGGTACTCGAACCCCAGATTGATCGAACACTGCTGCTGTCAGTTTTCACTTTTTATTTCTCACAGACATGGGCTACATATTATTTTGAAATAAACACCCATTCTCTCTTCTTTTTCATTCATAATAATTATTACAACTAATGTGTATACTTCACTTTTTAATTGATTTCACTTTGATATATATTACTTAGTTTTTATCCTCACAAACTTATAGATATGTAGGTAAAGCTGATATTATTGTCCCTATTTGAAAAGTAGGAAAATTTCCAGGATAAAAAGTGAGTTCCCAGTGCCACACAGCTTGTAAGTAATAGAGCCTAGCTTTAAATCACCTCCAACTCCAATTCCATGAATTTTAATTGCATTGCATCAAAGCCAGGGTTTACTTGGAAGGGACAGGGTTTGATACTCTTCGTGCTCAAGAACAGGGGCTGCTAAGATTTTCCGGGTGAAGGCCTTGAGTTTCAAAGAATGGAGAAGAGGTAAGCCTGGGAAAGTCAGGTAAAGCAAACAAAGGCTGGAGAGCAACCACCAGAAACAGGACAGAGCCATGACCTTGCCACTCCCATCATCCCAGGGGAAGAGCTTGACCCCCACCCCCATCCTTTGCTGCTGATCTTTACCTTTTACCTTATAAACATCCCCACCTTCCTTGAAAGCAGTAGTGTGCAGAGGGGTGAGGGGCACATTGAGGACAGTTGAGAAGTATAGTTGAAATGGCAAGGCTGTCACACCAGCAGGTAGGTTTTGCCATTATAAACTTTTAAATTAATATCCACTGTCCCCCACCCCCACCCGAGACAAAGCGTCTGTTAAGGACTGAATGTTTGTGCCCCACTCTCCCCTCATTCATATATTGAAGCTGTAATCCTAAATATGATGTCATTTGAAGATGGGGCCCTTGGGAGGTCATTAGAGTTAGATGAAGTCATGAGTGTGGGACCTCACAATGCAGTTAGTGCCCCTATAAAGAAAGACACTAGAGAGTTTAATCTCTCTCTTTGTCTCCGTGGGCACACGCCATTCAGCCTCCAGAACTGTGAGAAAATAAACTTCTGTTGTTTAAACCACCCATTTGGTAATAGGTTGTTATGGCAGCCCTAGCAGACCAAGACAGCATTTTAACTTAAATATACAGTATGGAGTGGAGCGTTGCATTAACACAATCTATTACTAAGTGAAATTTCTAAGAACTACCTTAGATCTTCTACAGAAAGATTTATTATTGAGATAACTTGTAGCACTTCTGTAATATTTCTTTGTTGCCTTTATCCTGCTCTGTAATCAGCTTCCGCAAACAATCACACCAGCTTTTCTTTCGAGAAAATCTTGGGCCTCTACTATGACTACAGAAAGACTAATCTAATGGCCGTGTAAGGACATGAGCTATTTAAGATCAAGATTTTTGCAGAATCAAGAAAAATGATAAAGGTCTAGATAGTGAAAGATGCTGCAGATGTGGAAAGAAAGAACTGATTATAGATGGCATCGTGCAGTTAGAATTCACCAACCTTGGCTATTGAAAGGGTGTGGGATGGTCCCATGTGATGTGCTGAGACAGTGGTTGAATTGAATGAACGTCTGAATTAGACTTAAAGTTGCCTTCTAGGCTTGAGAAGTTTACTCTTGCCAGAGGACTGAAGAGCTCTTCTCACATTTGCTATTTCAGGTGACTGTTCATTTTGGTCTTCTGTCTCACTCAGGCAGCTGTGTGTGCTCCTCCTGATCTGGGATGCTGGGAAGACTAGGAAAAGCTTATACTCTAAGCATGTAACACTCATCAGAGGATAGAGAAATGTTTGCAGCACAGTGTACTGCAGCATTTGTCTTATATCAGAAAACTCAGCTTTGTGTCTTGATGCCACTGTTTACCAAATGTCACCATAACCAAAGTTCACAAGATAATGGTGAGGGTGAAATAAGATAATGAAGAATAAAATTGTCTGCAAGATGTCAGGTACTGGATGAATATTTGGAACTGTTATGGCTTATTTATTTATTTTTTAATCAGGAGACAACACAAGTTCTTTGATAGAACAGGACAAATGCGTAACATAACCCTAATTTTGGATTCACTAGGAATGATTGAAATAAAAGTGGGCTTTAATTCTTGAATGAGTTTTGACAGGTCACCCTATCCACTCAATAGACCCTTTATACCTAACAACGGTAAACTGGAAGTTTTCTGATTTAGGTTTTTTCAAGGGAGGTTTACTAAGAATTGTAACATGACAAAATAGTAGCGCTGCTTTGAAAGAAGCTGACAGCATCACTGCAGGCTCCAAATGAAAGGTTGCCATGGCCAAGCACTCCTTGTCATTTCTTTTTCTCAGGGTGCTTTTCCTTGCCTCCCAAGAGTCAAAACAATGGTAACTGAGAAGCTGGCATGAGCATGAGTGACAGCAAGTGTTTCAAGACAGCTCATTGATTGATGGATGGATTATAATGAATATTGGCTAAAAGAACAGAAAGCTATGTTTCCTTTTTGAAGCCATTCAGATTTGGACAACATAGGCCAACAATCAGACATTTCTAAATGCAATGTGCATACCATTTCCAAATATGCAAACAATGATCAAACCACCATTCACCAGGAATCACATACATTAATAAGTGTCATAGTAACTCCAGCATCAGACAGCTCCTTTACCACCTGCACAGATGCCACAAGTCCCAGCTGATGAATGACACTAAAGAGAACACGTGTATGCAAATTCTAGCTAATGATAATCATAGCAAAATTTCACACCTGTACAGTAATTTATGTAACTTTATACTATTGTAAACACTATAGCTGGTGGCTGGAAATTGTACCTATAAGACCACACAATCCAAAATTTCATTTTTTTATACGTGAAGAAGACCGAAGCTATAACAGGGAAGGTCCCTTGGCAAATTATCGTCAGAAACACGGCTAATTTTGGTCCCTGTCTGCAAAGTCCAGTGTTTTTTTTGTTGTTGTTGTTGAGTCATGAGATGAGAAAGGCTCCCAATAGGATACAGATATTCCACTCAAGATAATTCAAAGTATGTTTACCCTCAAAAAGAATAAATATAAAGGTGCAGGTGGAGATTAAGGAAAACAAGAGTGTGCTGAAACTGAGAGTAAGTAGCAGCAGTGGAAGTGTCCCATTCCAAGACCCAAAGGGAAAGGCGTGTGAGAAATTCACCTGGAAAAAGAAAGGCCTGCAGAGCAGCTGCTTTCAAAAGTTCAGGTGACCTTCTGAGAAGAGGCACAGCCAGCCTGAGTGGATTTCACAGGATGTGATCACCAGAGAAATAAAGAGGCTCCCTTTGCTCTTCTCCGCACTTCTGACTTCCTACTGGGGCTCCCTACTGGCTGAACCCAACTGGCAAGTAGAAGGCATGCTGATGTAGTTCAGGGAGTCAGGCTCCTGGGCAAAAGGCAGGTGGAGAGCAGATATAGATGGATATAGAAGATATAGAACAGATATAGAAGGAGAGATGGATGATGTCCGGCACAAAAGCATGCGCTGTCATTTCACAATATATATGAAAGTGAGAAAAGACACACAGGAAAAGATAGCTAAAAAGAAATTATAGAGCAGAACATAACTATTGAAGGCAGGCTAAAAAAAATGCTGTGTGGTTGACTTATGGGAATTTCCCATTGACCACCTGCTCTAGAATGTGTATGGGGGAAATTCTAAGAGGCTTTAGGATGCAGGGGCTAGAATCAAAAACAACCTTTAAAATTGCAGCTGCAGTTTATTTTTATTTGAGCAACTCGATACACATATTTCAACCCATGGGAAGGCTTGCTGGCTGGAACAGACGGGGCTGAGGGGAGAGCTTCTAAAACACACAATATTGTGGTTTTGTCAGGGTATAAGTTGACATCCACCTTAGAGACTTCCCATACCAGGGAAAAAAGTAATTATTTAGAATAATATGAAGTTTAATTTAAATAAAATTTTATGATATTGAACGTTTTTCAAAATTCATCATATTCCAACAGTGCTGTGAGGCAACTGAACCAGGCATTTTCACTCTCATTTCATAGAGTGGGAAATCCCAGGCAAAAGAAGTGATAACCACAGCTAGGGGGTTATCTCAAATCCACGCCTTCTCTGACAAGTTCAGTGTTCTTTGCACTCTACACCACACCTGCTCACTTGCATATATTCACAGCTTCACAAGGTATGATTTGACATTCACAAACTCTGACATAGTCCAGTGTTAAACATAGGCAATGCTCTGTACACTTTACCGGCCTCTCCCATGATCCTGGCAGGGAATTGGGAGTTCCAGTTAGCAATTTGCAGCTTAGAGGCACCATTTGGAAATGTGTGAGAGGCTTATTTTGGGTGTCACAATGACCAGGGCACGTTATTAGCATTTAGTAGTGTCAGTCAGGGAATCCAACCATTATCCAATGCATGATGAGTCAGTATTGCACAAGGAAGAATTGTTCTGTCCAGATCAATACCAAAAGCCCTCTCCATGAGAAACACTTCTATTTAGATAGCACCTCTTCAGTTAGCCAGGACCCTATATAGACAAGCAGTTATTAAACTTTACTACACATAAGGTTTCTCCTGAAGCATGTATAGAATATGCAGATCACTTGACCTCACCTCTAACGATGCTGATTCAATACATGAGGTGTGGCAAAAATCTACATTTTCAAATGTGTACTCCATTACTTAGTCTGCAAATAATGCCGTGTGAAACTGGCCCAAGATCAAGAGGGGGCACACCCCATAGGATATGATCACAATAGATTTTTTTAAATCTCAGTCCTCTAACCTCTTCTTAGCCTTGCACCCATCATTCCATCTATCCATCCATCCATCTACGCATCTATCTCTCCATCCATCCATCCATCCATCCATCCATCCATCCATCCATCCATCCACCCATCCATCCATCCATCCAATTCACATTTCCATTTAGTTCTGACACCTAGAACCTGTTTCTCGGTGACAGTTTTTCCTGATTACCTCTCCTACCTTCTGTCCTTTGATGTCCTGACTCCACCAGTTAAATCAGGATATCTACAGATATATCCCAGAGATTAGAGATCAGTTTTTCTTAAGCACCCTTGCTAATTTCAATGTACATCCAAGTCAGAAAACCAGCAGTTTAGACCTTCGCTACTCAAAATGTGATCTGCATACCAGTACCGTATAACTCTGAGGATCTTGTTAAAATTCAGATTTGAATTAATTAAGCCTAATGTAGGGCAGAGATTCTGCATTTCTAACAAGGTTCCACATGATGCCTGGGTCTCTGAGACTGCTCTCTCAGTTTCTACCCCTGAAACCTGTGCTTGGGCTTTGATCCTACTCAACCTCGCTGTTTCTCATGGACTTTGATTGGACCAAGCCTCCAAGTCTTGAGCTCAAGAATGTTGGCTGTAAAAACGCTCCCATCTGACCTCAGCCCTGCTGAGGACTACTCCAGGCACTATGTGAGGCTCCATAGGCGAAGAGTTTTATGATTAATTTGGTAGCATTGCAAGCCATTGCAGGTTAGCAAGCAGGCACATCTCTGACCTGCCCTTAATGCTTCCTAATACAAGCTGCCACCCTGTTAACTGCCCAGCCCACTCCCTGGACGTTTGTTGGTTATGTCTCCTACCCCTATCAATCTGATGACTGTCATACCTCCGGCTGCCAGCAGAAGAGTCATGAATGGAAGGGAACTGGAGATCTCCCAGCCTCCCAATCCCAATAAACAATATTCTTCTTGGAAATTTCTTGTGATCTCTATCTCCAAACAGGACCACGGTATATTCCCCTTCCCGTGCTGTTTCCTTTACATGGAATGCCCTTTCTTATGAATATCTATCTACTCATCCTTTAAAGCCTGATTTAATGTGATTTTCTCTCTGTGTCTTTCCCTGACTTTTCTCCACTGGACAGAATTAACCATTCACTGGAATCTAGAGTCTAACTCTATACTGTTACCACAGTAGTTATCATATTGTATTCAACAAGGTGTCTATTAAGCCTGGAGATATAGATTACATTACATTATCAGCTATAAATATTGAGGAAGTCCTTGACATTATGATTAGATTATACGTATATGCTTATGTTTTCAGACTTTATGGACACCCAATATTTATTCACACAAAGTTCGTTGTGAACTCTACCTTACAGATTTGACCCCTGAGCTCTATCTAACCATTTTTCTATGTATCTAGCACATTTTTTCTCAGTATCTAGCACAGCCCCTGGTCTGTTTCTGAAGTTCTGCATAGGTTGTCAAATTGAAATGTAATTTGATTGCTGTTAATGATGCCTTTGCTAATAGATTCAACCAAAGACATTATCAGGAGACTGTTCATAGCACACAGATCCTACCAAATGTAGGATCATTTAGATACAGAACAAGCCTTCTCAATGTCTTAGGCAGCAAATTTCATAGTCTCTTAATTCCCAAAGTAACCTTTGTGTTAGGACATTCACGGTAAATGTATAGAGCCCTCTTTAGAATAATCCTAAAGGATAGAA
This sequence comes from Hipposideros armiger, assembly GCF_001890085.2. Classification (NCBI taxonomy): domain Eukaryota; kingdom Metazoa; phylum Chordata; class Mammalia; order Chiroptera; family Hipposideridae; genus Hipposideros; species Hipposideros armiger. The sequence goes on along the minus strand of NW_017731364.1, from coordinate 6,941,264 downwards.
GTATAGAGATGTTATAAATATGAGATGTCCTGTAGTCACATTCCAAATTGAGGTCAGAAGCCTGAGGCATTTTGCCCAGAGATGCCAAAGAAGGGCATAAACCTAGGAGGTCAGGCTGTCCCAATATTTATTAAGAGCTATAAATGAGAGGGTGTGGTCTCCCTCACTGTCATTCACAACCTTTCACTTGGGCTGGAAAAGCCTCCGTTAACGTGTTAAAATAAAACCTCTCCAGGGACCCAGTCACAGCAGAAATGCCTGTGGGTAACCAAACCCAGAGTCACATCCCCAATAAAAATGATTCCGTTAAATGAGTCAGTCACCCTTCCCATTTACACACCAAGGCACAGAAGCATGCAGCCACCCTGGGGCTGCTCCAGTCCACGCTGTATTGGCATAGCCAGAAAAAGTGCAAACTCAAGGAATTCACCTCTTTCCAGGGGTGCCCTCTTAGGTCATACTACCCTGAACTGCTTCCAAACACAGCTCTAAGCGAAACAGCTGCAATTCCAAAGAATCCGAGTGCTAACAAGTCCCTGAGTCACCTGGGTATGAAACTCATGAAATGCTGAAGTAGTGTAGAGATGGGTTTTAAAGTTCTATTATACAGGTAATGTATGCTTGATGCAGAACAGTTAAATCCTAATAAGCAAAAAGAGAAGAAGAAGAAGGAGGAGGAGGAGAGAGGATGAGGAAATAAAACCACCTGAAATAAAAGCTTAGCTAACATTTTCTAGTATATCCTTCAATATCTCATTGTGTGCATAATATATTTCTGTCAAAGGTGAGATAACACTGTATTTAATTTTAAAATCTGTTATTTTTCAACCAAGATTAAATAGCATTAAAATCATTCCATGACAGTTATTAATATTTCATGATATATTTTTTCTGGTTGCTTAGTATTCTGTATGTATATAAATAGTTTAACCAATTCATTTTTCTTAGACATATAAATTATTTAAAATATTAACAAAGTTTATATTTAGTTATTAAATATTATATATGTATAATATTTACATACATCATTGTAACTAAAGTTGTGACAAATATTCTCTTAGCTATATCTTTCCACGTGTCCTTAAGTACTACCTTAGTATGAATTACTAGTAGTGGAACTGTGAGGTCAAGAAAGAGAGAACACTGCCAAAGAGCACTCCAGAAAGCGTGTGTCAATTTACTTACATCAATAGCATTTGAGAGTCCCTTTATTTCCTCATATCACCTCCTCCAAGATTATCATTTAAAAATATTCAAGGGCCGGCCACATGGCACATTGGTGAAGAGCTGGCTTGGGACACCAGAGAGCTCCGGTTTGGATCCCTCATATGAGGGCCAGTGACTCTGCCCTCCACAGCTAAGATGCTGAACAACAGCTCAACCTGGAGCTGGGCTGCCCTGAGTCGCATGGGATGGCATAGGCTGCAGCCCCTGCTGCAGTGGGTTGCCATGGGCTACCGTGTGTAGCCAGCAGCCAGCGTGAGCGGCCATCCAGAGACCGGCGACTGATCTGCCTCGCCGGGGACGAGCTCAATGATGGTGCCAGATTGGGCCAGTGAAGCAACGTCCTCCACAGCTAGACTGAAGAACAAAAGGACAGCAACTTGTCTGTTCCCCTTCCCCCAATTCCCCAATTAAAAAAAAAATTCAAATTTTAAAGGAAATAATGATAGCTTATTTTAATTTTTTTTTAAGGTTTTTATTGGGGAATTGGGGGAAAGGGAACAGACAAGTTGCTGTCCTTTTGTTCTTCAGTCTAGTTGTGGAGGATGTTGCTTCACTGGCCCAAGTTGGCACCATCATTGCGCTCTTCCCCGGCAAGGCAGATCAGTCGCGGGTCTCTGGATGGCCGCTCACGCTGGCTGCTGGCTACACACGGTAGCCCATGGCAACCCACTGCAGCAGGGGCTGCAGCCTATGCCATCCCATGAGACTCATGGCAGCCCAGCTCCAGGTTGAGCTGTTGTTCAGCATCTTAGCTGTAGAGGGCAGTGTCACTGGCAGTCATATGTGGGATCCAAACCGGGGCCCTCTGGCATCCCAAGCCAGCTCTTAACCAACGCGCCACTCAGCCAGCCCGCTTATTTTAAATGTAATTGTTATTATTCATGAGATCATTATTGTATTTTATTGGCCATTTGGATTTCTTTGTGAAAATTCTGTTTATAACTTTTGCCTGTTTTTCCCACCAGAGTATCATCTTTTTCTTATAGTCAAGTAAAAATTATTTATCCATTAAGGCTACTAACTGAATATCCATTGCATATATTTTAGTACATTATCATTATCTTTTTAATTTTGTCAGTGATGTTTCTTATACTACAAAAGCATTGCCTTTTAATGTAGCAAATCTATCCATCTATTATATTTATATACTGTCCGCCTGTGGTGTTTAATTTATTTAACAAGATACCTGTTAAAGCGGGGAAAAAGGCTAGAAAAACTGCCATTTTAAAAGTTAAGTAGTGCCTTGTTTTGAGAAAATTACTCCAGAAAACTGATTAGTTATGGACTGTGAATAAAATGCTTTATTCATGGTTTACATTTTATGGATAGGCAATACCCATTGGAAGAAAGTGAACTGGCATCTACAACCAAATGACTGGAAAGGGCCAAGGCTGGGATGCCCAGGAGGTGAGCCTCTGAATAGGGCCTGGGTTTATGAACTATGAAATTAGCCCAGTGATACACTGCTAAATGTTTGGCAGTTGGCTCTCTGGGGAAAAATGAATGCATGTTTCTGTGTATTTACGTTCATTATAAATTGTAATGGTATAATGTTCACACAGTACAACATTTACAGCTAATAATAAATGTACAATAAAATATTTCTTCTTCTTTGGTTTTTGCTAAAATCTTGTATAGCCAACTCTTGTTTGCAACTGTTGAATGAATGTAGTTTCAATAAGAACATTAGTTGATAGTTTTGTTTTTGATAATGTGTAAAAACAAAAGTGAAACAACAAAAATATTCCTCACAAGTTTTGTTTGTCAATGACCAAAGCAACTTGTTTGCTGAATTCTATCATAGATTTCAGACACTGGAATAATATTTCCTCATTTTTGGGGGGCTATTCACAATATAATGACTAAAGACATGATGACACTTTTAATTTAATCTACATTATTAGCATTTAAAAATAATTTTATTAACCATGAGAAAAACAATAAATCAAGCCCTGATTTGTGGTATTTGCTGATTTTTGTGGTGTAAATATTCCCACCATGGCCTATGTCTAGTCATAAACATGATGACACTGAATAGGGAGTTGGGAAAAGATGTAAAACTCAAGAACACAAATAATAGTAGATGTAGTAATGTAGGCAAGCAGTCATGAGTTTTGAGTATCCGTTATCTTTGTTTTTAATATCATTTAATTGTTAGAGTATATAACTTAATTTTTAATAATAGCTGGGTTTAGACACCTACTTATAAAATTGTTAAACATTTAACAATTGGTTTTTATGGGGCAGTAGAAGCTAGCTCAGCACTACACTGATGATAATCACATATTCATTTTCTAGATTTTTGTTTCAGGATTTATGTCAATCGTCCTGAAGCCTTCAGGAAAGCCTTCTTGTTACCAAAGGAAATTGAAGGAAGTCTCTGTGACCAAATGTGGAGCTAACAGGTAGAATGAAAGCCATAATTTCCTAACATTGCTGGTTTTGACACATCAAGAGGTAACCTGCAGAGGAAGAGAATATCAGTACTCTGGTAGTACCTGTGAAGGATAGAGATCAAATATATGGACCATCATTCCCAGGGAATTCCCTGAATTCTCTGTTATTAGCTTGATTTCCCTCACATCCAATAGCATGTGAAGTTCAGAACTTGTCTCTGATACTTTTCTGCAAGAAAAAAGTATGTATTTTCATGAACAGAAATTAATACTTTTTATTGGGGCACGATTGACAGGAAATAAACCACACATGTTTCAAGTGTACAGTTTGTTAAATTTTGACATACACTTCACCAAAATCAATATAATAAATATCTATTAATACGGGCTTGGCTGGGGGTTTTTTTACTTACTCAGACTCATTATTTTTCTACTCAGCCTTTCCTGCCTCCCAACCCGGGGCATTACAGATCCATAAAAAGGCAGGAGCTCTTTTTAAAGCTCCTTAGCAGTGAGATAATTTCTCTCATTTGTGTTTCATGTCATCTAACCTTTGCCTAGCGCCATTCCCTGGGGAAAAATAGATACTGGGGAGCTAGTTCTTTTCTCTTCTGCCTCTTGGCTGCACTGTCACAGTAAGTGAATAAAAACTTGATTGTTATTTTAAGTTTGGCTTTTCTTCCTAACTGACCACCTTAGCATCTGGAAGCTTGACAATCTATTACTTATTTTTATGCCAATGCCACAAACTTTCCATTTCTATAGCATTATAATAACTCCTGAGTGTTAGTCCTCCAACTTTTGTTCTTTTTCAGAGTCACTTTAGATGTTATAGGGCCTATGCATTTCCATGTGAATTTTTGAATCCGTTTTCCAATTTCTACAAAAAATCTTGCTAGGATTTTGATTGAAATCTATAGATCAATTTGGGAAGAATTGTGACCTTAACAACATAGAAGCTTGTCACCCATGAACATAGGATATCTCTCCACACATTTAGGTCTTCTTAATTTCTCTCAGCAAGGTTTTGTAGCTTTCAGTGTATATAGTTCTTGCACATCTTTTGTCAGATTTATCTTTAAGTATTTAATATTTTTGATGCCATTATAATTTTCTTAATTTCAAGGTGCTTGTCCATTATTAGCATGTAGACATAAATATTTATTTCTGTCTACTAATCGCATAGCCTGCAATATTGCTAAACTCATGTATTAGTTCTAGTAGCTTTTATAGATTCCATCAAATATTATAAATAAATTATCACGTTTTATGTCATTTAAGACAGTTTTGCTTCTTCCTTTCCAATCTGGATGACTTTTACTGTTTTGCTTGGCCTGATTGCTCTGCCAGAACTTCCAGGACAATGTTGAATAAAAATGGTGAGAGCAGAGATCCTTGTCTTGTTCTTAATCTTAGAAGGAAATCATCCAGTCCTTCCCATTAAGTATATTACCTGTAGGCTTTTCCTGGATGCTCTTAGCAAGTTCTCTTCTATTCCTAGAATGCTGGGAGTTTTTTAATCAGGAACTGAGTTGGGCTTTTGTCATTGCTTTCTCTGCAGCTATTAAGATGATCACTTGTTTTATCTCTTTTTAGTTAATATGGTAAATTACATTGATTGATAAATCATCCCTGCATTTCTGGAATATAAATCCCACTTGGTCAAATGCATTTTTGTTTTTATATAGTATTGGATTGTATTTGCTAAAATATTGCTTAGAATTTTGGCATCTATCTCCATGGGAGAATATTGGTCTGTAGTTTTCTTTCTTGTAATGTCTGTTTTGTTTTGATATCAGGATAATGCCTATCTCATTGAATAAGTTGGAAAGTATTTCCTGTTTTCAAATTTGTGAGTGTATGTAGAACTCATATTATTTAGTTCTTACATGTTTGATAAAAAAATATATGGGCCTAGAGTGTCTTTTTGTTTTCTCTTGTGGGCCTGTTCTTCACTTGAAATCTTAAAATTAATTTTTTTATTTAATATATATATATATATATATATGCAGATTATGTAATATGCTTAGATTATGTATTTGTCCTTGAGTGAGCTTTGGTAGGCATTTTCAAGGAATTTGTCTTTTTCATCTGGGCTGTTGAATTTTTTGGCATGAATTGTTCATACTCTATCCTTGTTATCTATCCTTCTAATATCTGCCAGACCTATAATAATGCTATCTCTCTCATTCCTGATATTGTTAATTTGTGTTTTCTCTCCCTTTTTCTTCTAAGTCTGGCTAGAAGTTTATACATTTTATTGATCTTCTCTAAGAATTAACTTTAATTTCATTAATTTCTCTACTGTTTTTCTTATTTTTGTTTCATTGATTTCTGTCCTGATCTTTATATCTCCTTTTTTTCTTCTCACTTTGAGCTTAATTTGCTCTTCTTTTTCTAGTTTACTGAAGTTAATGCTGAGCTTATTGCTGTGAGATGTTTCTTCTTTTGTATTATACACATTTGTGCTATAAACCACTATGAGTATAAATTAATGATATCTTACAAATTTTGATATGTTGTGATTTTATTCAGTTCAAAACATTTTCTAATATAACTTTTGATTTCTTATTTGACTCATTGTTATTTAGAAGTGTGTTAGTTTCCAAATTTTTGGAGGTTTTTCTAGATTTTTTTCTGTTATTGATTTATAATTTAATTCCATGTGGAGAGCAAACTTTATATAACTTGAATTTTAAGTTTATTGATCCTTGTTTTATGTCTCAGAATATGGTCTATCTTGGTAAATGATCTATTCACATTTGAAAAAAAATGTGTTCTGCTGCTGTGTGGAATGTTCTAGAAACATTAGTTAGGCCAAGTTAATTGATAGAGTTATTCAAATATTCCATATCCTTACTGATTGTCTATCTACTTTTTCTATTAATTATTGAGGAATGCAGTGATAATAACTATGTTAATATTTTTTGTATGTGATAATTCTATCATCTGTGCAACTTCTTGGTCAGTTTTGATTTCTTTTTCTCTTCTTTCTGGGTTATGTTTTCTTGCTTATTGGCTTGCCTGGTAATTTTTTATTGTAAACATTGCTTTGTTGAGTACTGGATAGTTTTGTATTCCTAAAAATACACTTTGGCTTTGTTCTGGTACACAGTTAAGTTACCGGGAAACAATTTCATCTTAAGTCTCATTATTAAGCTTTGTTAGGTGAGACCAATGCAGCATTTAGTCTAAGGTTAATTCCCCCCCTCCCACCTACTGAGGCAAGACCCTTCTTAGTCGTTTTATATCCCTCTGAATTATGAGGATTTCCATTCTGCATACTGGGAACAGACACTATCCCTCTGTGTAAGCGCTAATTACTTTTCCCTGTAATACTTTCAGATGTTTTTCCAGTGGCTTCAAAACCTTTTTGCACATGCATATGCTAATCAGTGCTCTGCTGAATGCTTGAGGGGAACCATCTGTACAGCTCCAAAGTTCTCCTTCCATGCAGCCCTCTCCTCTCTGGCACTCTGCCCTGTGAACTCTAGCTTCCTTGGCTTCCTCAGACTCCATCTGCTCAACTCAGGGAGAGCTCTGAGCTCTGCTTGGATTTCCTTTACTGAAATCCAGCTTGGAAACTCTCAAGGCAGTAAGCTAGGGTAATTATAGGGCTCACCTCATCCACTTCCTATCTCTCAGGGATCACTGCCCTTTATTTCCTGATGTCCAATGTTTTGAATGTCAGTGTTTTATCCAACATTATGTATATTTTTGTTGTTATTTCAGCTGGGATGGGAAATTTAGACTCTGTTACTCTATTTTCACCAATAGCAAAGCTGAGAAATATTAATTTTAATGTTGTTATGAATTTTTTCTACCCTTCCTTTTTTCAGTGAGATGATGTTGGTTTTTTACTTTTGCTATTGTTATTGGTAAATATTTCAAGTGCACACAAATGTAGAGGTGTAATATTAGAAATACCCATGTACTGTCTATGCAGAATTCATAAATGTTAAGATTTTCTCATATTTGTTTCATATCTCTCTTTCTTTCATTCCAATTTTTATTTAAAAATAAAATAATATGGATTCATTTAAAACCAATCCTTCCTTCCTTTTCTCTGCAGAGTAAAATACTGCCCTGAAGTTAGTATATATCCTTTTAGTCTGTACCTCTTCTTTTAACAAATGTGTGCATCCACAGTTCATTTTAGTGTTTTCTGTGTTTAAAATTTTATATAAATGATATTGTATTATATGAATCCTGCTCCAACTCACTTTTAATACTAAGCCTTCAGTTTAGAAATTCATCCATATTGATGCTTTTTCAGTTAGTCATTTTATTTTAAAAACATATTTTATCATACTGTCAAATATTTTGGTAACTGTGCTTTTATTCATCTCTTCCTCTAATTAGAATGGCCAGTAACCACTCTCTCATCTACGCTAGTCAAAACCAGATTTTGGTAGTACCATGTCCTAGCAAGATCCCTAAGACACAATAGGCAATCATTTTGGATATCATTAAGAAGATGTATTCATTTCATCTTTTCTTCTCTCTCTTTTTTATTTCTTTCCATCCTCCTTTCATCCCTCCCTTTCTTTTTTACCTCATTCTTTCATTCCTTCCAACCCTCCACCCATTCTTTCGTTTATTCATTGATAAATCCAATTTTCATTCTCAGTTTATATAACCTGACTTTTTTCTCTTTGTTCCCTGCAAATGTGCTACATTACAGACTCCTGGACTAGTCTCACCTTTCCCCAAATGTGCTCTGAACTGGTATATCCAAGTGTTTGTTCTCCTTAACTTTGAATCCTCTTTCTTCATGTCTCCTTGTCCATGCCAAGTCACGTGGGTCATCTCAGCAATAAAAAACCCTCTGTATTCCATGTACTTTTATATAATGCAGTGTAAACAACATAATATTTCTGGATTTGATACTCAGCTCTGCCTGTAACTCCCTTGTAAATGCAATAAGTCTGATAACTTTGGGACCCAACTATCTTATGTAGGGGAAAGATGATACCTAATCACAAAGTGACATGTTGGTTCAAAATAATTAATATAGGGAGGGAAAGGCTGAGGCAAGTAGGGACATAGCCAGGTCCCCTAAACTGCTCATTTAATTTGAGAAGACACACAGAAAGAAAGAGAAAGTTAATGTGATGACCATGATGTAAGAGACATGCCCCTGCTATTCCTTTGGTCAGCTTCAGTTCCCAGGTGTTCTGGATTTTATGATTATCTCACTGGGCTGAATGTAAAACTTATGTTTTAAAGTTTGTAGACACTTAGTGCCTAAATGTAAATTAACAACTTCATAAGCCTGAAACCTTTTTCAGCTCTGGATGAAAAATTGGGTGCGTTGGATCTATTGAGAGACAGAAAGCTAGTCTCTAATCTTATGGGACTTTAAAGGCTAAGTGTTGACTATGGCTGATTTCAGACTTTAGAATAAAATCTCTGCACTAAAATGCCCTATCTCTGTCCTGAGTGAATTATTGAATGTGAAAAGAAAGATAAGTGAATAGAGGGCCGTCCGAGTGGCGCGTTGGTTAAGAGCTGGCTTGGGATGCCAGTTCTGAGAAGCAGGACACCGGTTCGGATCCCACATGAGGGCCAGAGACACTGTCCTCTACAGCTAAGATGGTGAACAACAGCTCGACCTGGAGCTGAGCTGCCCTGAGTTGTAGGCTATGGCGTAGGCTGCAGCCCATGCTTCAATGGGCTGCCATAAGCTACCGTGAGTGGCCAGCAGCTGGTGTGAGCTGCCAAGTGCCTCCATGAGCGGCCATCTGGAGGCCCGCAACTGATCTGCCTCACCCTGGAAGAGCGCAATGATAATACCAACATGGGCCAGTGACGTCCTCCACAACTAGACTGAAGAACAAAAGGACGGCAACTTGTCTGTTCCCCTTCCCCGATTCCCCAACACTGTTCCCCCCCCCCCAATTCCCCGATAAAATCTTAAAAAAAAATTATTTCAGATGAAAAAAATCATTGTCTATGTTCCAGGAAATTCTACCTAGAGAGCAATCTTAGAAGGATCATTCTCAAGGGCACAGAATAAAAGATGATGGAAAATGCAGGTTTTAATTTCTTTCTGTTTGCTCAGATTCTAGTCAGCCATGACCATTCTTATATCATCCCTTCTGGATTTTATCTTTTGTCAAATAATCACAATAGAAAATTAGAATCTATAAAAAGTTACTGATAGGAGAGCATGAAGCTGAAATATTTTATCTACAGCATCAGTGAGCATCTTTAACAAGGAGTGGGAATCTGTGAGAGCCTAAGACTCTCCAGTGGAAACCTCTGAGAATTCATATAGCTATGGAAGAAATGTCTCATCAATTTAAAATATCATGGGTTTATTTTGTGTGTATGCCTCTAGAGGATGGGAGTGATGTGTATGCAATTCTGTTGATTTTTTATACATAAGGAATGGGCAGTAACAATTCTGACCTAAAACATTGTTTTCCTACAGAAAATGATAGGCATTTAAGAACATAGCCTTTGCTTTGTGTCACAAGTTTGGTAAGAGAGAGAAGTTAAAGTACAATCAATGAATCAGTTTTTATAAGTAACTAGCCAGATGTATGAATTTAACCACCTTCATGCTTTTCATCTTCATACAGACTTGCATATGTCAACACAGTCATGTCAATAGGAGAAAATGTGACACAATCAAAATATTCAAATGGATGAAAAGAAATTAATAAAAGCTCAACCAATCCAAAAATCTCAAAACACAGTGTTTACAGTAGTAAAAAAAGAATATTAATATTCACTCTTAAATTCTAAGTGAATGTGGGATGTGTGAAAAACCTGACTACACCTACAAAGTACGCAGATAAACAACATTAAAAAAAAACCAAAAAACCTTCTTTTCAGTTAGTGCAACTTTTTTTTTTCCTGTTTAAAAATTAAAAATACTTTGAGACTTATTTTTTATGTTGTTGGATGGAAGCAAACCTTGTCACAAGGTTAAATTTTGCCTTAGAATATCCTATAGAAGGTTATGATGTTTTGGAGAGTCTATTTTAACCCACAACATGTACAAAACAGTCTCACATAATTTCATAATGGAGCACTATCACATTACTTTTGATGTATGCACCATCGCATAATTATTGGTAATTATCCTATTTACACCAACATAAGTTTTGAAAACAATAGGTTTTGAAAGTCCATCGCTAACCATTAGCTCATATTTTAGGTAGATATTTATTGATTAGGAATCGTGTGTCCTCTATAAGTTGTGAGTTTGATTCTGGTGGCTGAGCATTTAGTTTACCTTTGGTTCTTGGCTACCATGAAAATATTCACCCTGCCCCACTGTCTTGCAAACACTTGACCCTGGATACAGAGCCAGAGATTAGGGGAGGTTCTCTAGAAATCCATGCCATACTTGGAAAACAAGAAGTTTCTATTAATCAGATGGTGGATATGTAACATATTCTTTGCATAAGATAAACTTCTATAGTTTATAGTTTATAGTTTATAGTTTAATCTTATAGATTATCTATAAGATAATCAAAGAAGAGTTTTGCTTGTTCAGGGTCACATAGCCAGTAAAGGAGAGAGCTTGGACTCAACTCCCTGACCAAGCAACGTGATTCCACCAAATCACATGGTGTTGCTCAGTGATCCACATTTGGTATTTGCTTCCTTTCTAATTAGCATGATACAATGGGAAACAGCAAAACAGCATAGATTCCAAAAACCTGGATGTGAATCCTGGCTCTGGCATGTTTAGCTATTTTACGTAAAACAAATTATTTACTTCATCTGTTTCTCAGCTTTTCAGCTATAAATTTCTTAATTTTAGATAACAGTATTTGTTTACCTCATAGAACTGCTGTAAGAATTGGGATAATGCATGTGCTTTGTACAATAACCAGCACACAGTAGGCCTTAGCAAATTGTAGCTTCCTCTTCCTCTCTCTGAAAACAAAATATTGTTTATTATCCAAGAAACATGATTACTAGTGACAGAAATCCAACACAAATCAAGTGAGATAAAAAAAGCATGCATTGCTCACATAGACCGTGGGAGAAGCAGGCAGCCTCAGAGATGATTGCAGCCGAGGGCTCGAGGGCTGCCAATGTTCTCTCCATCTTTCCTCTTGCTGCCCTATTCATTCAGATAATGTCATTCTTCCACTTCGTTAGAAATATGACCAGTGACAAGTCCTACATCATATCTCCCTGCTTTGCCACCATAGAGACATTGAGCCTATTTCCCTGGTCTCAAACTGAACCCTCTGATTCCAGTTAGTCTCTCCACTCTGGGACTAATCAGCAGAGAGAAGGAAAGCAGCATGCCATTATTACTTCAGCTTGGGCACTGTGTTCCCCTCCCAAACCTTGAGTAAGGGACTTGGGTCAGCATCGAAGCACTCACTACGAAAACACAACCAATCATAATGTTGGGTGAAAGAGCAAGTTGCAAACAGACACAGAAAATGTGACACCAAGGATCTAAACTTTAAAGAAACAAAATAATATTTTCATATTATTACCTATTATTAAGGACAGATATACGTATACAGTAAAAGTACAACATTATGTATGGGAATGGCACACATCAAATTTAGGCAGTAGTTTCCTCTGGGAAGGAAGATGAGGAGGATGGAGAAAGGAGAAATCTCAATGTATCTCTAGAATTTTAGCTGTAAAGAAAAAAGAATGGAGGCTGGCCAAGTGGCGTGTTGGTTAAGAGCTGGCTTGGGACACCAGCTCTGAGCAGCAGGGCCCCGGTTCGGATCCCACATGAGGGCCAGTGACACTGCCCTCTACAGCTAAGATGGTGAACAACAGCTCGACCTAGAGCTGGGCTGCCGGTGATGGCGTAGGCTGCAGCCCCTGCTGCAGTGGGCTGCCATAAGCTACCGTGTGTGGCCGGCAGCCAGCTTGAGCAGCCAGCAGCCTCTGTGAGCTGTTAAGAGCCACTGTGAGTGGCCGTCCAGAGACCGGCGACTGATCTGCCTTATCCGGGAAGAGCGCAATGATAATACCAACATGGGCCAGTGAAGCGATGTGTCCTCCACAACTAGACTGAAGAACAAAAGGACAGTAACTTCTCTGATCCCCTTTCCCGATTCCCCAATAAAATCTTAAAAAAAAGAAAAAAGAATGGAATGAAGAAAGGAAAAAAAAAGGAAGATGAGAGAAAAGGCAGAGGGAAAGGGAGAGAGAAGCAGATATGTGGAGAAACCATAACAATGTTTTCTAATTAAGCCAAAGTCTCAAATTTAAACTAAAGGGATAGAAGGAAATGTAATGGTATCTCTTAAAAAAAAATCTTGCTCAAACATTAGATGTTCACTATATTACAGCTCTCATTTATTTTCTTTAGGCTGCTTTGTTTCTTAAATACAGCACAGGTATAGAACAGGATGGCCTTGCCTGCCCTGGCTTTAAGCTATTACAGACTCTCATTGATACAGTCATACTTCTTATTCAACAAAGAAGTTCCATTTTTTTTTAATTTTAATTACACAAAGTACTATACTGGGTAGTGAAATAAAGGATGACTTGTTGAAAAGATGTTAAAGCAATCAGTAATCTCTTGAGACAACAAAAACTGAGACTCTTGGTCATCAATTTCTAAAGAATAATAGGTAATCTTCCTTTGTGCAAAGATCTGCAGCCAGGTAAATATAAGAAAAGATACAGTCCTCAGATTATTATTATTTTTTAAATTTACTGCTGTCTGCTAAAAGAGAGAGAAAATAAACAAGGCCATTGCTTTATAATATCATGAAAGAAAACAAAGGGCGGTAGGAAGGAGGCTTTTATGTGAGTGATGCATCTACATCGTTTATATGATTTAGCAAAACATTAGAGGGGCAATAGGTGGATGATAACTTTTGTGCTTACAAGTTATGTAAAGAAATTGATGCTCTTCATTTTAAGCAAACATCACAGAAAATTATATTAACTAATGAAAGGGACATTTGTTCTCTTTTAAAAAATTGGTGCTATACAAAAACCTAAAGGAAGATTATTTCTAAAAGGTCTTCTTAATGCATTGAGTATGGCTTAAGAAACAAATTTTTTTGGTCATTTATTATCTGTTTATCTCCATGGACACATACATACTTTAGGTTATCACCTTGAACTGAAGAGACAAAGTTAAAATATAGGAAACGTTGGCTCTGAGTGGATGGTTAAAGCTGTTAGACTCTGGGATGGGGACCGGTAGAGAGGAGGCCCAGTGACTACACACTAGGGATCCAGCCCGAGCGAAGGCATCAAGGTGGAATGAATGTGGCAGTTCAAAAGCTTATTAAAATACAACTCGATTTACAGGAATTTGACACACTTGCATTGTGCTAAGTATATTAATTTTGCTTAGTGTATCTTTAAATATGAGGAAAGGATTAAAAAATGTACACACGAGCAACTGCTTCCCTCCCATGTTGTTTAATCCATGCCTTGCGTATGTGTGTGTATTGGGGCAGGGAGTGGTGTCACAATCCTTTAGAAAAGAACATCTTTTTCCTCTCTCAAGGAGATAATTGCTGGTCTGCAGTTCCAATTTTAATGAAGCTATATTCCCATGAAACTCATGATAGATCCTGTCCTGAATTGCATACCATTGCAACTGCAAACGCTTGTCACCTTATGCACTTCCCTAGGATGGTCAGGGTGAAGAGATGGTTAGCGTCTCAGAGGAGGGCTCTCTCTCTCCCTCTCTCTCTCTCTCTCTCTCTCTCTCTCTCTCTCCCTCTCCCCCCCCCTCTCTCTCCATAGTCTAGCACAGTGCCAGGCTGTTGGTATGTATTAAATCAAGTTTATTATATTGATTTTGATTGATTGATTGATTGATTGATTGATTGACACATGAAGCAAAAAGAAATAAGAATGATTTTTCAAATCTCCTTCTGAAAGAGTTCTTCCCTTGGCATCTTTTATGCACCAATTCAAAAGGATTTCATTAATGGACATTACCACATAGCAAAGCATTTTGTAATGTGATAAGGGGACTTTTGCCTCTAAGACACCTGCTTGGATGCATCCCAAGTAGATAGGAGCTGGATATTACTGCTGACAATCTGAAGAAAGCTTGTAAAGGATTAGAGTTTAGATCCCAACCAACAGGTGTCTTTGCCATAAAATTAGCCATAACTATGGTCCAGAGAGGTCAGAAGCTGAAAGAGCCTCTAAACAAAATTTGCATTTAATCTAGGCAAGTCCTATGGATAAAGTTCCTGGTGCCAATGTTATAACTAAAAATGATGCATGGAAGATTATTAGAGAACTGGAGTTATTAGACCCAAATTCTACTCCTGATTTTGCCATGACAATGCTTTTTTGTTATGGCAGAGTATTCCAGGCTTATCTTCCACATTTTCTACCCCAGACCTGAATTACCCCTTTCTCCCAAAATCCCTGGTTTCTTTTAATGGGACATTGTATTTCAGCATCACAGTCTGGGTACTAGTAGTGTTTGAGGCCACTTCACGGGACTTTGTTTCTAGCCCGTTTCAGTGGAAAGAACTAGAAAATACACAAGTGTTTAAAGCAAATTACTTCACAAGATCATATGGACACTAGCAATTCAAATTCAGGATTACAGAGTTTTTATGTATCCTCTTCTGTATTATGTTTGCATCTCTTTTCTTCCAAAATGAGAATCCTGGTTCTCAAAGACATAGGAAGTGATAGAAATAGCATATCCCACAATTATTAATCACCTTTTCCCTCATACACACAATATAGTCTCAATAACAATACGAACACTACCACCACCAGTGTAATTCCTGAGGACAGGGAAACATGATTTACCTGGGTCCTCCCCGTTCTTCCCATTTTTTATTATTGGGACATGTCTATTCTGTCTGAACATATGACCGTTACCTACTATAAACTCTCATTTAGTCATAGTTCTCCTAGTAACCATTTGTTTAATAGTAAACCCCAGTGCGTATGACGTCTTATTTTTTTTTAAAGATTTTTATTGTTGGGGAATGGGGGGGATGGGAACAGTGCTGGGGAATTGGGGGAAGGGGAACAGACAAGTTGCTGTCCTTTTGTTCTTCAGTCTAGTTGTGGAGGACGTTGCTTCACTGGCCCAAGTTGGCACCATCTTAGCGTTCTTCCTGCACAAGGCAGATCAGTCGCCGGCTTCTGGATGGCTGCCCACTGCAGCTGCTGGCTGCTCACGCTGGCTGCTGGCTACACACGGTAGCCCATAGCAACCCACTGCCACAGCGGCTGCAGCCTATGCCATCGCTGGCGACTCATGGCAGCCCAGCTCCAGGTTGAGCTGCTGTTCATCATCTTAGCTGTAGAGGGCAGTATCATTGGCCGTCATATGTGGGATCCAAACCGGGGCCCTCTGGTGTCCCAAGCCTGTTCTTAACCATCACAACACTTGGCTGGCCTGACAATGTC
Source organism: Hipposideros armiger (assembly GCF_001890085.2). Classification (NCBI taxonomy): domain Eukaryota; kingdom Metazoa; phylum Chordata; class Mammalia; order Chiroptera; family Hipposideridae; genus Hipposideros; species Hipposideros armiger. The sequence continues at coordinate 6,925,287 of NW_017731364.1, read as the reverse complement.
TTTTTAATGTTTTTGACTTTCTGCAGTTTGTTGTTAAGCACTTCCTCAGAATTGATTCATGTAAAAAATATTCCAAGTTCTAAAATTTCAGTCACTTTATGTTTGCTTTTCCTACATGACAATTAATTATGCTAGCTATAAAACCCATGGATTATATTTTCTTGAGTATCATAAATATGGAACCATTTCCTTTATTGTAAAAAGATCCCATTGAGGATTACCTGTTGCCTCTAGTCATCACTTTTCTTTATTTCCTTTCAGTCTAGAACAGCTCCTCAGTCTTTCTTTGGCTTTTCTAAATTAACACTTTTAAAAATAAAATACATTTTTAATCTATGTCTTTGGGTTTGCCATTGAATAACTGTGTTGTCTTGGAAGGATAAGTTCTTCATCTAGAATGTCATTGTCTTCATTTATGAAGGGTTTGGACACCATTACATTCAAAGCCCTTTCCAGCCTGAAAATTCTAGGGTGTCATATGCCTACATATGTCTTCCACTACACTGGTTTTATGCCTAAATCTAGTCATTCTGATTATAAAATTAAAGTTTGTAAACAGTTAAATGTGCATCTGTTCAGATTGCCAAAAGGCACCCTCAGTGGCAGGTCAGCAGCTTTCTATATAAAGGATAACATACATATATCTTTGACCATTTCTCAATTAAAAGAAGACAATGTCAAAGGCAGAAAGAGACTGAGTTCAGTTTCATAACAGAACAGAGTCAATAAATTTAAACTCAAGAGACTAAAGACACTATTGAGAGTTCAGAACCCATTGACTGCAACTGGATTCCAGGTAAACCTTTTACGTGGCCACTCGACTCTTTCTACCAGAGTTTGTTTTAACAGGAAATCTTCATATCCTGGGGCAAACATGAAATCTAAGAGGAGTCAGCTCCCCCCTCTCTTCACCATTGATTAGTTCAAGGACTCTTCAGGTTACATTTAACCTGGATGCCAGAAAGGAAGTTGCCTTCTCTTCAAGTAGAATGCCTCCATGGCCCCTCAGCTTGTTTGGGCACCAGTTTTATATCAAACAGTGGTGGAAAGCAAACAAAACCATTTCTCATAGCTGCTGGCTTCATCTTACCAGGGTGAACCTGAAGCATGCTATCCTATTACAGCTCTTAAAAAAAAAAAAAAAAAGGCAGGCTAAGTCAAATCAATCCCAACCCACACACACTCCCTCAAATCATAACACAGAGTTAACACAATCCCAAGGTGGTCGAGTGGTTTAACCACAAATATCCTGGTGGCCTGTGATCTGACTCTTAGTTTACACAGCTGAAATGCAAAGGCTGGGGCCCATGGTTAGCCCAGGGAAGCAAAGATCCATAAGGACTGGATGCCCACTGTGGTCAAAAATGGTCAAATCTGCCTTTAGGCAGATACAGTGGGGTGGGAGAGATGCCTAAGCAAAGAAGAATAGCCAAAGAAAACAAGAAGAGAAAACACCCATTCATCAAATATCTAGTACCGGAAATTTCTACATTGGGTGGGAGTAGTAAATGGAAGGCAAATACAAAGATGAATAAGGTATGAATATTATCCTCTAAGCTATGCATGACACAAAGTAGAAACTGTTAAGTATAATAGGAAATAGGAAAAAAAATATATATAGAAAATGCATAATACTGGGTGCTAGTGCACCATCAGTAAATGTATAACAGAAGGAAGAATGGAAACAAAAGAGGACAAATAAATATGCTTAATTCTGGCTTTGGAAGGGAAAATGTCAGGGAATTTATACTGAGAAATAAAAAGAATACTGTATTAGATACCCTAGACAGATGAAAAGGAAACTGAATTTGGGTGCAGTTCTTTAAAAAAAATACATGTATGCAGCCAGCTTGTTTGAAATAAATTGTTGTGGCTTTGTGTCACACTGGGTAAAATGTCTCATTCTCCTACAGGAGGAAGATAGACATACATACATGAGTGACTCTAACACTCAGAAACCAGCAGAACTTGATTTGTTTCAAGAAGCAGCCCTCCTTATCTCAAAGGTGAGGTTGACTCCTAACCTCCTAAGAATCCAGCCCCAAGGTGTCAATAGATACACTGCTTCACCAGGTTAGGCTATGACATTCACCTTTCTGGAGCATACCTGACATTTGCTTGCTTGGGGACTGTTCCTCCTACTTCACACTGTGGGGATTTCTTCATACTGTGGGACTTCAATGCTACCATCTCTGTACATCCAAATCTTACTTATCCTTTAAGGTTTGCTCCATTTTCTTGAAAGCTTCTATGACATTCCAAAAGGAAGTAATCATTATGTATTCAAAATTGCCTTGTCTCTGCCTTAGGGCCCTTAACATATAGCCTTGTTTCATAGCTTTTGTAGATGTCCTATCTTCTCTATAAAGCCAGAAGGGCACAGGACCTGTCTTACTCATTTGTACCCACTGAACACCAATCATGACTAAAACAGACCCCATAGAAGTTTAAGAAATTTGGTAACAAGTGAGTAAAACTATGCTGATGTCATAGAGTGAATAACTCTGCTGATTACACAACCAGGATAAGATAGGTTGTGCTGATGTACAAATAATTCCAAAATTCAGTGACTTAAAACAGCAAGAGGTTATTTCTCATTCATACTGCAAGTCCACTGTAGACTTATTGGAGGTTCTTCTTTATGTCATTCTGACTCAGGTATGTAAGCTGACAAAGCCTTTGTTGTCTGGAGCACCATTAGCTACCATGGCAAGTGGAAAGAAACATGAGTCAAGTGCCAGTTTATAAAGGCTTTTGCCTGGAAGTGACATATACATCAACATGATCATATTCCATTGGCCAAAGCTAGTCCAAAAAACATGTCTTATTTCAAGAGGGGAAAGAAATGCAATTATGTTATGTACCTAGAATGTTCAGTGAACAGCTCTAATGATTGCTAAATGATCACAAGAAACTCATGTTCAGTCCCCAAGTTTGAGTTTCTCATTCAATAGATATAGAAAGATGGCGGCTCCTACCAAAAACAAATTCTAAAATAATTTACCTAGACCACTGGAATGGAAATCATGGGATCCCATCTTAACCATATTTTACATGATAGAGAGATAGATAGATAGATAGATAGATAGATAGATAGATAGATAGATAAAAATACAAATATTTTTAATAAAATAGACCTAAAAATCCATTAAATTTACTGTATATGTAAGGCAGTATGCTACCACTGAAAAAGGAGTTATTGTTGTTGTTACAGAGTGAAACACTAATTCAAACACTAATTTTTCTACAGCTAATTCAAGAAGAGGTAAAGATTAAGTGTCTTGAGAGTTCTCAAAGTCTCTGCATTTGCTTACAATGTTTTTAGCATAAACCACTGTCCTCATCTGTGTGTCCTCTCAAAGGCCTCAGAGGCTGGTATAGTTCTGCTCTGAAGAACCTGGTCCCATTTAAGAACTTATCACCCCTCAACCCCTTTTAACCTTTTGATATATTGGAAGTTCTCTGAAGATTTATTTTGTAAAAAAGATTCTATATCCTAAAAGTATTAGCACTGCCATTCTAAAATATTGCTTAAGGCCAACCAATTTCTTAACGCAGAAGGATCATAAGAAATATGTAGACTCAAGATATGTAATAAAGCAGGCTGGAGAACTTAGACAAGGAAGCTGGCTCTACTTTCTTTTTTTCTGTTAGACTGGGTTCCAAGTATAGGCCTTTTGAGACCAATGGTAGCACTAAGGTAGGCTGTAGGCATTCTGAATGGACCCGGTGCCATATCGCTTTAATGAAGTGGTTCTGTGACTTCAATTCCATAAGCCAGAACAACTAATTCTACCACTACTATTACTACTAATATGAATCATCATTATCATCACCATCATCATCATCATCATCATCATCATCATCATCATCATCACCATGTTTACAGGCTTGTCACATAGTTGTAACTTTGTGGGGAGGGTAATTATTACCGGATACCCCATGGGTGTTCAGGGCCTTCACCAAATAATTTGACGGGTGTCTATCTACATAAACATTTTGATTTTTAAAAATGTGTTACAAAATTCTTCGGCCCATGTAAGTTTTAGTTATTTATCAATGAAAATTAGAATACTGAAAAGAGAAGTGTTACTTCATACACTTGCTTATTCTTCAGCCAGTGTGTTTGGAAATATTTACACTAATATCTAACTCTTCACAGAAATGGTTCAGACTCCAAAATGGAAGATTTAATTGTTGTGAATATTAGGGTCATTGATAAAGACTTGTGCTTTCCTTTCTTGTCACCCAGATCTTCCTGGGAAGGAAAACGAAAAGGAAAAATAAATCTACATTACCATCGCCCTCTTAGCAGAAAACAAAGTCCTTCTTTTTCTGCAGCCTCATTTTCACCAGCTAGACCATTTCAATTCATCTTCACGTGATGAATTACTTATGTTCTATTTAACCTCCCTGATATCTCACTGTACTGAGTGAGAAGATTCTCACAGTTCTGAATGGAAGGCTTCTGAACAAACTCATCAAAGAAAGATGAAATGATATCCTTGAGCATGTGTTTTTTTTCCCAGGTGCCTTACGTGTGTTTTGGTCATCTCACTCTCTTGATAATGCTTGAGATGGGCATTATTATCCTCAGATTGTAGATGGGGAATTTGAGTGTAAGAGAATTTATTAGACCAAGGGAGGTCTGCTTTCCCTACTAGACAATTGCATTTCTCGGGTCTTGATCTGCTATTCCCTAAACTTGAAGCCGAGGGATTACAGTCAGTTGCAAACAAATATAAATGCATACAAGATCATCAGTAATTTCCTAACTATTGAAGATCAGTATTGCCACATCATTTTGGTTGTTTTAATGTAATTCAGCTCTTATATAGAGTGCTGTATTTCCATGTGAGTATATGTTTTGGAATGACAGTGAAATTCCTGGAATAAACTATATGTCACACAATGGTAGATAAACCATAGTCAAAACCAGATTATACAAGTGACTGAGGCTACACTGAAGTAAGTTGAAAGCCAGCCTATGTTTGTAAATGGGAATTAATGATATATTCTAAAACTGTTCACAGGATATGCCCTATTACTTAAAATGTTAACACTTAAACTTGTAATCCTGAATTATAGGAAACAAAAAAAAGGTCAGAATTTGAGTAACTTAGACCTGTGTTATAGGGAGAAACAGCATCTCTCTGCATATACAGAGAATGCAAAAAAAAAAAAGACATATTTTTAAGAAAGGAAAAAACTGTATTAAAATTGCAATACTCAATATATACCCAAAAGATGATTACAAGTCACATTTGACTTCTACAATTACAAGAGGTGCTCAAAGTGGTTACCATCAGCATAATTTTAATACAGGTTTTTCCTTTCTTAAAATATGTATACGTTTTTTGTCCCCCTCTGTACTTACCAGGTATAAGTTATTCCTGAATAGGCCATTCTTTCCCCTCTTTATTTATTTAAATAAGATCTCCACAAATATTTCTATGGCTGGAAATAACTTTTGAATTATAACTATGCATACACATACACAAACACATACACGCATGTACATATACATACAGATATATATCCATATCGGGTTTCAGTCCATTCCTTAATTTCAATCACCTTTACTACTTTAAAGACAGTTTAAGCATGTAGTCACAGGACATTCAAAATATAAAACTATTAAGTTTTCTCTCCATAGAGAAAATGGAGGTAAGTTGAAGAATGTAGAATGTTGATAACAAGTACCTTATATATGGATAACACTTTACAAAGAGCTTTCATTTTCATTATCTCATTTGATCCTTATAATAGGCTGATCACTAAACAAGAGAAATGTTATTAATTCATTTTAAACATAAATAAACAAAACCTCAAATTCATGTTGGATATAGATTCAAGGCAATACAGTCAGAACTGAAATCCAGATCATCACAACATAAATCCTGCCTATTTTCCATAATTATTTTTAAAATGTTACTCTGGTCCTTATCTATCTATCTATCTATCATCTATATATCTACCTATCTATCTTTCTATTATCTAGCTAGTTAGCCTTATATTTTACTACATTTGAGGTTTTTCCAAGGTACTAGTGACACTTCTGTTTACCTATTTTGGTAGAGAAATGGCTTCACGTTTGTTTGGAATCACAGACCACTGACTCCCAGAGTTCTACTCATGCTCCTCAGGACTAGAAATCTTTCTACTTTCCTCAGTTACTGTGATGCATTCAGCCCACCAGTGTTACACAGAAAGTTTAAATACAAGTCTTTAATTTAGCAGATCCACCCACAAGGTTCCAGAAGCTTAAGTCAGCATGAGTCTTTGAGAAAATATCACTATGGAAAAAATAGTACATGTGAGAAAAATACTGTGAATTTAGAAGCATTTGTTTTACAAACTACAGATGCAGAGTGAAAGAAAATGACATCTCGCTTTGATATTAAGCATTCCTCCATAACACATCCATCTGTAACATGTTCTGCAGTCACTTACCCGCTAAACCTCACAGCACACAGATTTGCACATGATGTACAATACAGCTGACCCCGTTTTACAGATGGAGAGAACAGAAACACGGAGAGATAAAATGAAATTCTCAAAGTTCTCAATCAGCTTTCTGACATCCGCTATTGGACACAAGTAAATTAAGTTACACGCATTCTTTATTAAAACTAAAAATAGGAAACAGTGTTGTTTCCGGGTTTTCTCTTTAGTGGGGTCTTGTTGACTGACATCTGCTTAAAAGCCAGGCAGGTGACTTATCTTGAAACCATTTTGCTGTAACCAGATCACAGTCTTCAATAGGTTGTATGTTTATTTGGGGTAGCTTTGGGGGAAGGCAGTGCCTTTGTACTGCCACTGACATAAAACTGATACGAATAAGCTAAACAAAATGGCTATTCAGAAGAGGGAAGCAGTTTTATAATGGAGGAAACCTTGAAATGAGAAATTGAAGAATCAGGTTTTGGTCATGGCCCTGTTTCCTTAGGCCAGGTGTCTTCTTACTCTGAGCTTTCATCATCTCATCTTTAAAATAAAGGCATGGACTACATCAGTGGTTCTTGCAGTATGATTCTCAGGCCAGCAACATCAGCATCACCTGAGAACTTGTTAGAAATGCAAATTCTCAAGTCTCACCCTTTACCTACGGAATCAGGAACTGGGGCCTGAAATCTAGTTTGTGAAGCCCTTCAGGTGATTCGGATGCATGGTAAAATTTGAGATGAGTGGATCAGAACTTCTCTGAAGGCCTTCCCGCCCTGAGATTCTGCACCCATCATATTATTGACATGAAGAATTGTATATTTTCATATAATTTTAAGGATATTTTGTTCTCTTCAAAACACATATTAATTTTCAAGCTGTGCAAAGAAAGCAGGTGTTAATCGCCTCTATTTTGGTGGCACAGAAATCAAAGTACAGACTTCCAGAAACTATAAGAACCAGATATAAGGGAGCATCGTGTAATATCTCTTGTCTCCCAAAATAAAATGCACTTATCCTTTTTTTCTGCAACTCAAGTTTGGAACCACAGTGGACCACAACAGGGAATCAGCAGATACAGAACTCAGGGCTATTCTCCTGTTTACTTAATGACCTTGGCAAGATAGTATCTCATTGTACCTTGCAGCTCCCAGGTAAAACATGGCATAATATTAGTTACTGGTTTCTACCTCCCTAGAATGTTAGACAGATATGTAAAATAATGCAAATCAAGGTTTTTGTAGTTCTTGAGTAGCAAGGTACAATTTAGAAACATTTCATATGTACTGGCCCTACAGTGAGGAGCCTGAAGTAGGGCCTTTGAAATTTCCTCCTTTGTGTTAAGCATACAGTGTGACACGCAATCAGTGATGGGCAAATGCTTGTTGAATCAGATTGGTCTGTGCAGGTTCCTGTGGGAGATATTCAAGAAATGGTGTTCTATTCTAACTACAGGAACAGGGCAAACTGGGCTATGAACAGGGTAACTGGACTCAAAGGTATTACAAACTTTGTCACAAGAGGAGCATTAGAAGAAACAGCAGATGTTTAATCCAAAGAATAAATGATATTGGTGGAATAAGAGGAACATCTTTAAAGAGCTGAAGAACAGAAGATCTTTCATGTAGAAAGAGAATGTGGAATAATGGATACAAATAATAGAAAGAAAGATTTCTCATTCTTCTCCTGAAATAGTGAGTTTCCTGTCACCAACATTTGAGTAGACTAAGCAGATTCAGGAGATAAACACAGAAGTGACTTAAAATGTTGAAATTTAATGCTGGCAATTGAGTTGGAGAAGGGAAAAATCTGAGAGGTTGGTTATATGCTAGTTACACTTTGTTTTCTGCTGCTATGCCTAATTCATTCTCTGTAGTCCTCCGCCCTATTCTGTGCCCTAGGAAATTGACCTCTCCAGACTTGATCATCTGGACATAGTTGTCCTTCAACTTCAGGTTGGCTTTGCAAAGTGGAACATACAGGTAAAAGTTTGGAAGGTGAGAGAAGAGAACACATTATGTATTTATTCAATTCCTACCACTACCTCCTTACATCTGTGAGGATGAGACAGGCTAGTCCTGTTAGAGGAACCCTCTTCCATACTCCAGCTTGTGTCAGATCCCTGTAACATCATTCCTTCCCTGTACCCCTTTGTGCCTGGGGTGGTAACCGCTTGAAATGTTGCTAACCCTGGGCTGCTTCATCCCTTGTTGGTCCTCCTAGAACTGTTCACACCTATACAAACAGTCCATTCAGTAAGCTCCTTCAGTTACTACGTGGGGGTGTCATCTGATGAACGGGTTGGTTGCCTCACAGCAGAGGTTCTGAACCTTTAATCTGCATTAGAATAATCTGGGGGGCTTGTTACACTGCAGATTACTAGATCTCACCCCCAGAATTTATGATTCCCTGGGTCTGGGATGGGGCCCAACCATTTCCATTTCTAGCAAGTTCCCAGGTTATGGAGATGTCACTGTTCTGGGGACCACATTTTGAGAATCATTGCCTGATAGTGGTTCCTAAATGTAGCCTCATGTCAAAATAACTTCCTGAACTACATAAAAGTGTAGATTTTTGAAATCTGCTCTGGATCTACTACAGAACCTGAAAGGCTGGAGTCCTGCAACGTGTATTTCCTATACTTTCTCAGATGATTATGATGAAGTTAGATTATTTCTCCAAGGTGCTTCCAACTCTGAAATAATGAGAAGGCGAGATGTGGCCTATCCAGTGTTTTGGCTTAAAAGTAATGAGAAGGCTCTAACCCTCCTGAGGAAGGAGCTAGAAGCTTGTTCCACCTCTTCCTCCAAGATCCAATTCAGCAGCTTTAACTTTGGAAAGGGTTTTTTTCTGAATACTGTAAGGAGGTGTGATCCCTCGTTTTCATCTGTTTCACGTCAGTGCCTCCCATCACAGTACATTTGCGTCACTGGCTTTTGTATCTGACTCTCAAAGAAGACGGTGAGCTCCCTGAGGACAGGGACCAAATCATACAGATTTTGAATGACCATGATTAGCACTTGGCACCTCTTTGTACTACAACTGAGCAGCTGGCCAGGCACAGAGTAAGTGTGAGGGGTGGGGTAGGAAGACTGTTGAATCAATGAATGAAATAATGGAATGAATGAATAGATGTTTTTCTTCCTCGTCTGTTCTATTACGTCAACACAAAATAAAATAAACTTTTACTTTGCCCTCCGATGCTCATTTTAACAATTTGCTAAAACAGAGGGACGTGAACTGAGCTGAATGGCCTCATAGATCTTTTCTGTCTCTTAACTTCTTGGTTCAACAAGTAATTGAAAGGAATCAATCTCCCAGTGACTGACAGTTTTGACAGCTGCTGTTCTCAGGATGTCAGTGTATGATCTGTTATTCTCCTTACCAAGTTAAAACTGAACAGAGACATATGCACTGTCAGTCTCATTCCTCTGATCTTGTTCCTAGTCCCCAGTCCCCCCTTCCTGCTCTGTTTTATTCTTTCCCAGTCTTCTGTCAGTGAAGTACTTTTAAATTCTAAGCAATTGTGAAGCTCCTTTGCCCCGAGCTAGAAGTTGGATTAGAGCTCATCTTCTCCGAGTATTATTACAGCACGTTTACAGTGGAGTCTCTAGCTTTGCAAACTAATAGGGCATCATAAATGTGAAGCTGCTCAAATAATAAACAAATCTTTTCTCTATGCTTAGCCAAGGGAAGTGGATATTAAAATGAATAAGAGTAATAATAAAAAGCAAGCCAGCAGCATGGGTATAATTAAATTGAATAGCTCACACACACAAAATAAAGCTCTGAACACTGACTTCTTCTGGGACACACCCCAGTACACCCAGGCCTCACCTCAGAAAGGTATGCACCACTTGTCATCCTAATGTAAAGCAAACACCTACACTCAGCCTCCCATCTAAAATCGGGGGAATGGATTTGGCTTCCTGAGTCAAAAACTCTTCCAGCCCCTGGGAGAAAAGAACAATTATTTTTCCTACCCTCAGTATTCAGGAAGTGAAAATGCCATTCCTTGATGACTGGCCCTTAGGATAAGGACCGGATGCAGGGGTATCTGATTTGTATTCACTGTTATAAGTGCATTTTCATTTGTGCCAGAAAAAGTAGCCAGCAGCATGGGGAGGGCATTTTGATTGTGGATCACTTGGGGAGCCCATCCTTTCAGAGAATTCACTGGGAAGTGCAAGCTCCCAGCGAGCTCAGGCACTGTGGGTGGGGCTCCTGCCATCTGCTCTTTCTTCCCTGAAGCCATTTAAAACCCCAGAAAGAACCAGTCACCCCGACTGGTTACACCTACCTTCCTTTCTCAAGAGTTCTGTGTCCAAGTCACCCCTCGGATGAAAATTAGGAAGTATTTCCTCGTTACCCTTGGCAAGGTGAACTTGTGAGAGCACAGTCTGTAGGTTATTTATCATTTGGGAACTTTGTGCATTCATATAGCCCTTTTCCCCAGAAAAAAGTCTACGTACACAGAGGCCTCTCCTAGGATTCTTTCCTTTTAAGGAAACAACATATTGACCATAAAATTAATATGTGTATAACATGCATGATTTGTTTTTAACCTCAGTAGCTTCTCTTGTTCTTTATTTTGCTTTTCTACACTTTTAGGAGTCACATACCTTCTATCTAGAGAAGCAAAGTGGAAAAGCTTACACATTTCCAATTACCTGTTTTCCAGTTGCCTTCATTCACAGCCCTTTTTAACCTGGGGAGGGGGGGAAGTGGAGTATGGCTTAATAAGGATTTCCCCCTCCAACCCTGCCATAATCACAGCCAACTGCTTGGTTTTCAAGCAACCTCTTCCATGTACAAGAAGACCCTTCAGAAAAAGGACCTTAACAGTCCCTCTGCTTTAATGCCTCATTTGATTGTCAGTAGAGTTGACCAGCAGAGAGAGGGAGAAAGAGATTTGTCTGATATCTCTAAGAAAGTTGTCACATTACTTCAACTTCTGTTAGAAGTTTTCTCTTTTTCTCTTGTGTTATACTTGGCATTTACAATATTACCTATGTTTATCATGGAATTCTGAAAATATTAAGCTTAAAATAAAGCAGAGCCAATGGCTCACAGTATTATGTAAATCATCCTTACCATGTAAGTGATCTTGACCATGAATTTGCCTTCTCTAGGCCTATGTGTCCCTATTAAAGGTAGTGTTGGAGCATCAATATTGAATGTACCTTCAAGGTTTAATGTTCTCTGTTGTATCCTCAATGACTGATGATTATGAATGTGACTAGAATACTTCTAGTAGTATGCTTAAACACATGTTAAAAAGTTAAACAAGATTGGAGTTCATCTTCTAAAGCTAAACAAGTGTATTCATGCACACGGTATTAGCTGCATTGTGTACACAAGATGATCCCTAAAAGCATACTGGGGTGACAGCCCTAACAATTCATTTAAAATTATGATTAGTTGCATTGTATGTAGGGTGAAATGAACAGCAATCCTAGACTTAGAATTTTGAGTTCTGGTTGTTTTACCCCAGCTTTACTATTTAATTTTCCTATATGCCTATGGACAAGTTATCTAGCTCCAGTGAGCCTCAGTGACTTCATCTGGGAGCAGATGGTAGGGTAGGGAAAGAGGAAAGATTTTATACTACGTTTTGCTAAGAGTTCTAGTTCTACCATTGAGTGAGAAAAAAATCTGACATAAGTCTCTAAATATGCATATTTTTGTATGTGGAAACATCTAGATTATTTGGATATAAAAGGCAAAAACTGGGGGTAAAATGAGGCAGAGAAAATGGCAACAACTGTAGAAGCACCAGCAAGTTCTCTCCTTTCTTGGTGAAGTTGTGTGTTTGTTGCGAGCCAGGGAACGGCATGGATGGAGGCAACAAGGAGCCAAATGTTAATATGAGTCCTCTCTTTTGGGGACTTCTCCTTCACCCTTCCTACATTTTGAATGTGGTTCCCTTGAAAACCAAAAAGCCCCTGAACAGCCATAGTTGGTGTTCCTCATATGAATACAGTTATAGTCCTAGAAAGCCAGATTCTTATGAAGTCTAGCCATACATAACCTTACAAACTCTCAATTTAAATCAAATTAATTCACATTACATTACTAGTGATTTTAACTAAGTGATTGTTTTTTTTAATAAAGGAGAAAAATCAAAGGATAACATATAAGAACTTACATCTAGACATCAAGTTATAGTTTTACAGTGCTGAAAGAAAAATTTTAATAGAAAACCAGGAAAGTACATTGAAAAGATACAATAAATCATTACAAAAAAAATGGCTCTTTTTTATTCAACATCACATAGATGCATCAACAAAAATTAAAATGTGTCCTGGTTTCTGGGTCCAAATGCAAAACACACCAGTCGGTTAATAGCTCTTGGGCATAAGGTCAGCATTAGCATAAACTAGTTCACTTAGAAAATTGCCACAGAGTCACATTTTGTGACACATACACATCTATGTGAGCCATCAAAGATGTGAGCACTAAAGAATTTTCATCACCAGGCCATATTAAAGATCAACTGATTAAAATATCCAGGAGTGCTCTTCACCACTGGAATAAGTCACCTTTCCAGTATAAAAGACACATATGGTCAGGAGATGTCCTTTCGGCAGAAGGGTGTGGCAGAATAGTAAACTTCTCCACTATTTTTCCTCCTCTCCTGACCATAGTCACACTCCTTATGACAAAACAGCATGTTCTAATTTGGTGCAGAGAACAATGGATGTCAGCACCCGGTATTTTGTGACCTAACTGTCATAGATAATCTGATTTACTATGTGACTAGCCTGAAAATTATTTAGATAATCACAGAGCATAATTAACTATGCATAGGTGTTTTAATCAACCACAAGTCAACATGTGTGGTCGAAAGACAACCTATTTGTTTAATGACCTTGAGGAGGTTACTTCCCCTCTCAGGGCCTCAAAGGGACTGAACTAGGTCAGTGGTAATGCACATTACACTCATATTAAAGTCCCTTGGGGACATTTGAAAACGATCAATGTCCAAGCCATGGCCCCACACCACCAAAAAATCAGAATCTCTGAGTAGATGGGGTGGGGGTAAGCATTAGTATTTTTGAAAGCTCCCCAAGAGATTCTGATATGCAGTCAAGACTGAGGAATACAGGTTCCTTCTAAAAGTAAGCAGGCGATGGCATCAATGACAAGCAAGAGTTGACCTTGGGGACCTTGCACTTAAACTTTAACCTCTAGACTATAAAAAGAGAGGGTATTCGGAAAGGGGCATGCATGGGCATACTCATTAGGGCCATGCTCCAAAATGGTGCCCCTGTTCTGATGACAAATTGAAAAATCCAGAAACTTAAAGTCTTGTGAGATTACTCAACTTGTTTCAGGGAAACCAAGTTTGCTGCTTTCCATGGTAACAGTCAGACCCTGAAGTTTTTTTCATTTTCTGTGAGTGAGGTTGCTTGAGAAATAATATACCACCCAGCAAAATAGCACCCCAAAAGTGCGATTGCCTCATTCTGGCAACAAAAACTGTGTTTTCCCTTAGGCCTTGCTTCGTAGGCTGGAGTTGCCATGGGAAGCAAGGCTTTATTGGGATGCCAGAACAAACAGGCTCTGAAACCACCCCAGCATAACTTATAGAGCTACCTATAAATCAAAGAGAGCCCTAGGGTCAAAGCCACTTACACACACACACACACACACACTCTCACATATACACTCTCCCTGAAAAAAATATTACAAAGGAGAAGGTGTGTCAGGGAAATCCAACTAAAATTATTGCATGTAAGTAATAATAACTGAAATTTATATGTCTCTTTCATCTGCAGTTCTCAAAAGACACAGAATGTGCTAAGATTACTTGCCTTTTGAAAGTTTTCCAGTGTTATGAGGGATAAAAGAGGAGGGATCCTGTATATAAAATCAGGAGGTAGAAATGACGATGAAAGGTCATCTATTTCATTCTTCTGGTTTCAGACATAGTTAAAATGCAACCAAGCCATTTCTCTCCTTCCCTTTGGCAAAGTCAGTTCTGCACCATTCCAGAGTATCATGTTCCATCCACTCTATTTTTCTCTAGGGGACTTTCTACCAGAGATCCTTCTGCTAGGACATGATTTTAAAGCAGTCTCACCTATCATAACTTTCAACTGCCACTGTGGAAATTTAGGCAGGTTAATTACTATTAAGCTGGCCATCTCTTCTCATTCTCCCCACCCATTTGGTTTCCTTTTTTACCAAGAATGCCTGTTCTCCCACTAAAGAGCGAACTCCTTTGACTCAGGGGAATAGTAGCTTGCCTTCCTTAGAATCCTAGGAATACCCAGAAAACCTTGATATTTAGAAAATATTTCTATACCTACACCACATTTCTGACACTAGTGTTTAAGCCTACATGACCCTGCTCTACCATCTATTGAAATGTTGGAGAGCTGGTCATCATCCCAGCTAGATATTAGTTCTCTTGACTTCTTTTCTTCATGCCATTCCACTTTTTAATTTTACAAGTGCTAAATTGAAATGTGAAACTAAATTTGGAATCCTTACAAGAAAAGTTAAACTAAAGAACCCCTTTTCTTTTTAATGAAGGTTATTTTGTTGTTTAAAAGATGAGGACATTTGCAGGAAGGAAGATCTCCCACAACGTGATGGTATCTCACTCTTGTCACCAACTTCTGCACTATCCACCCTACTTATAATGTACAGATTCAGTCCTGCTCAGAGGTCCCCAGCCAATGTGGCTGATTTAGGTCTAGTTCAATACTCTGCAGTATTACCTCAAGAGACACTCATTGCCAGCCTAACACTGGCATTGTGCCCTTCCTTGTGTTAACAATTCATGTTTTTGCCTCATCCTTTAGATCCAGTCACCACCACAACTTAAGTCCCTCTCAGAGTGTTTGGGCCTGATTTACTATTTTGTAACTTGCTTAGCATACCAGACTCTGTCTTCTCTTTTCATCTCCCAATTTCAACACCTTCTAACTGATGTGGAGATCATATAGAGCTAGTGACCATAGAGGAAGGAAGCAGATAGATGGGAAGCAAACTTGGAATAATTCCTGAGTCAAATTGAAGACTCCTGAATGTGCTTTTATTCTGTTCTCATTGTGCCTGGCTTTTGATTGGATATTAGTAAATGTGAAGCTTAACTAGAATGTTAAATCTTAGATCTGGTGTGCTTTTTAAAAAAAATATATTTACTTCTTTATATCATCCTTGAATAGACTTGGGTCTCCTTTTACTACTTGTTCTCACTCAACTTCGCCAACTCAAGGATCAAGGCAGCTATGGTGTGGTGAAAGATATTCTGTACTTCTTGTTTGAATGAGTTTAGATTTCTCTATTCATTGGCAGAGAGACATTGGGCAAGTTACTTTACCTCTCTGAGCTTCCCATTTGGTCATAGGGTTTTTATGTGGACTGAATGAGTTGTGAATGCTGCATAGCACTATAAACATATAGGTTGTTTTCTCCTCTCTTCCTAAAGTTATGAGAACAGAGTGGTAACGCATATAAATACTTTGTAAATACCTCTTCAGAAAAACATTTAGAGCAATTTTGGGAGTCATTTACTGTCAAATCCTTTACTGTCAAGTCACGATCGTGTTGGTCACAGTCACTAAACCATAGTTTTACAATTATTCATATAGTGCAAAGGTTTGGTAGCTGCATTTATTTCTCTAATGTGCACTTTTCCCAGGTCTTTGACCTGACACTTTAGCTAAAAAGAAACTTCAAAGAAGTTCTAAGCTAGTGGTAGAACTTCAAAAGCTTCCTGCAAGGTCAATTAGCACCTATAAAATTTATCTCTGTTGTCACTAATGGCTATTAAGCTAAAGTGAGGTCTAATGAGGGCTGATAAAACCCCCTCCTGGGATTGTTGTTAATTTAAGTGGAAAATAACCCTTAACTCTCTACATTGAATATCCAATGCATGATTAGTTTAAGATTTATTAACTATTGTAGATTTCAGGTTCTTTTTATGATTCTTTCAGAAAAGGAGCTTTGCTGTGCACCTGATAACACGCATCGTTTAGGTACCTGTCTGGCCATTTAAAATAAGTTGGCAAGACTTCCTGATGATATGCGAACTGACCTCCCAGATGTATGTGGGTTCTAAAGGATTCCAAAAATCAAGTGCACACATCAACACCAGGTAGTACAGCATACCGTCCAGGTCGGGGTCGGCAAACTGCGGCTCGCGAGCCACATGCGGCGTTTTGGGTACGTTCCGTCTCAAAAGTTTGCCGGCCCCTGGAAGAGCCAATCCTGTCCTTCACAGTAATTTAAAAATTATTTGAGGGCCATAAATATATTTTTACATAATCATTATGTGAATAATATTCTTTAAAATTGTATAAATGAAACTATGATAGTTTTATTTTCATTTTCAATTTTACTTCAGAGCCTGAGGCTCGCGAGCTGCAGTTTGCTGACCCCTGGTCTAGGTCATGGAGTGAGACTGAGAGCAAATATTCTGTCAGTTTATAGTTTCTTGATATCGGGCAAATCCATTAGCCCATCGGTGTCTTTGTTTCCTCACTTGTAAGGTGGAGCTCATGAAGGTACCAACCTCTAGGAACTACAGTGAGTGAAAAGAATGAATACAAAATACTCAGTGGTCACTAGCACTGGGAGACCATGTGAATAGATTTTTTTTTTTATTAACAAAGACAAATAATATTTAAAGTCAACTGTGACTTGTTTAAAGTTTGAATTGCTATTATGTTTAAAGGATCTTTTCTTATATGAATATCTCACAAAATATCATGTAATTATAGGTATTATATATTTCTATATAATGTAACTAAAATTGTTCAATACACAGATTTTTGCTTTGTGTCTTATTTATGTCTTCTGATTACAAAATTAGCACATTCTAAATCTGTTTTGGAAGAACCAAAAAATATAAAGGAACACACAAAAAAACTTCACCTATATATAATTACCCAAAGACATCTGTTATTTTGTCATATTCCCTTTTGAACAATTTTTACCAACAGGGATACTTACTGAAATACAAATAAACACAAAAATTTGGGGCTTATATAAGTATCTTTGGTGTATATATATATATATATATATATATGAAATTTCTGATAAATATAAGAAAATTATTGGTTATTTTGCTCATAAATATTTGGCTGTTTTTATTATCATTTCTGCTTTCTTTTGATTCTTTTTAGAGCAGGATCTTCAACCTGGCTGCAGGTTACAATCCACCTGGGGAGCTGTAGGAACAGACTAAAGGCCAGGCTTCACCCCTGACAAATCACAAGAGGAGCTGGGGCAGGGTTGGGTATTTTTAAAACCTGTTTTTTAAACCTCTCCAGGAGATTTAAAGTTAAGATTGGGAAGCATTATTTAAGAGGGACTGAAGTTTCCTGGGCTGACAAAGGTGACCCTTTTTCTATTTGAAAACAGTGGTGACAAATTTTCTTTCAGGGCTGCTTGCTGTCCTGCCAAACCAATTTCTCCTCAGCGTCAAAACTCCTGGAAAAGCCATCAGAACTATGATCCTCAGCTCCTTTGCTGGCTTCCTGTCTAACCCTTCCTTCTTGTCACTGTTATTTGGAAGGTCACAGATTATCACTCATTGGTATATTTAATGATTAAAAATAAAAATCCGTTTTCAAGTTCTTTTCTTCCTCCACAGAATTTTCTTGTCAAGTTCTCTACCCCCAAAATCTCATTTCTCATTTAGCTCCCTTAACACTGTCTTCTCCTGATTTACTAGGCAGATTGATGTCATGCCAAAAAAAAAAAAAAAAGAAAGAAAGAAAGAAAGAAAGAAAGAAAGAAAGAAAGAAAGAAAGAAAGAAAGAAGTGAGAAGTGTTCTGAAATAGGATAGTGGTGAGTGGTGAGTTTGGGCTCAGCCCCACCACGTACTAAATGATGGAAGAAATGAATGAGTAACAGGTAACAGAACATAAGTTCTTGTGGCTTTGCCTAGCACATCTTAGGAGGAACTTTTGCTCCCCACTTCCCTCTTTGACCTCTCTTTCTGCTCTTTTCTTAGAGAGGATGAATATTTTATTCACCAGAGTGCCATGGGAGTGTTTTCTGGAGGGAAATCCCTGCTCCAGAAGGGGGAGCCGACTAGATACCCTGCTCACTCTTGCGGTGAGGACAAGCCACACCACACACACAAGGGGGAAATGGAAGAAAGAGAACAAGAGTAAGAACTTTTTTTAGAATGTCAAAAATGCCAGTGTGTGGTGGGCTATGGAAATTTCTCTATGGCCACTTCAAGAGAACATACTCTAAAAATACATTGGTTTTTAAGAGTTTTAGAATTGGATTTTTTGGTTGGTTAAGTCTGTTAATTGGTTGGCTGGTTTCAGGTTTGGGGGAATGTGTAGATGGGCAGAAATGGTCTCAGGGCAGCCAAACTCTACTCCTCTTCTCCCTAAAATAGATTTACTCCAAGTATAGTAATCAAAAGAGTTGCTATTTACTGAGGGCTTACTATGTGCTGTTCTAGATTGGTAAACCTCAAAACAGCACTCTAAGGGAGGATGTATTCTTTTTTCTTTTTTTAATAAAGATGTTATTGGGGAATTGGGAGATGGGAACAGTGCTGGGAAATCAGGGGAAGGGGAACAGACAAGTTGCTGTCCTTTTGCTCTTTAGTCTAGTTGTGGAGGATGTTGCTTCACTGGCCCATGTCGGTACCATCATTACACTCTTCCCGAGTGAGGCAGATAGGTCGCCGGCCTCTGGACAGTCACCCACGGTGGCTCTTGGCAGCTCACACCGGCTGCCGGTCGCTCACGCTGGCTGCCAGCCACTCATGGTGGCTTATAGCAGCCCACTGCAGCAGGGGCTGCAGCCTAGCCGTTGCCAGCGACTCACGGCAGCCCAGCTCCAAGTCGAGCTGTTGTTCACCATCTTAGCTGTAGAGGGCAGTGTCACTGGCCCTCATATGTGGGATCCGATCCAGGGTCCTGCTGCTCAGAGCTGGCGTCCCAAGCCAGCTCTTAACCAACGCGCTACTCGGCCAGCCCGGGAGGATGTATTCTTTAGTAAAAAAACAAAACTACTTGTGTTTCCCATATATAGACCACCATTTCCCACACCCAAAGTTCTTGCTTCCTTGCTTACACTTCTTTTGGGGAAAAAACCCAAAACAACAAAAAACAAAACAAAACAAAAAACAAACAAAAAAAAAAACACCTCCTCTTCATGATCTCCCCAACTCCAAATTCCAAACTGACTTCAGGTCTCAGTGAAAACGTTCTGTCCTCTTCTGAATGCTCAAAACCATTGACCTATAACTCTCTTCTGATCGAATCACTTTTTAAATTTCAATTTGAGTTCTAATGTGTAATATTTTATGTTTCTGTTAGACAGTAAACTTCATGATGCACTTTCACAGGAATGTTTAGCACAGTGCCTGGCATACAGTAGGAGTAAGCACTCAATTATTTTTTTGAATTAGTCAATGGATTTATTCCCAGTAGCCCACAATTGTCTTTTTCTCGTTCCTTCTTTATCTCTTTTCCTTTAATGAACATTATAAGTACATTGGTTAGACCTTAGCATTTCTCCAGATAATAACGTTTATTATTGTTATGCTAGCTTTTATTATTAGATATTAAACAAGTTTCTATTAGTACTTCTTGAAAATTATCAAAACAAAATTTTCCTCTTAACTTTGGCTAAATCATGTGTGGGAAGAAAGATGATTAAGGCATCATGAGAGGAAAGTTTCTGATATTGTCTAAAATTGTTGTCTCTCATTGTATAAATGAAAAACAAATATTCAAAAATCACAGCAACTTGGGATTAATTTGGTGGGAAATAACGTTCCAACTTCTGCTCTTTTGGTATTTAATATTGCTGAGACATATGACTGAAATGAGACCTTTCTGAGTTAATAATCATGTTTAATAATGGTTTTTAATACTGGCAGTTATTTACACTAATAAATCACTTTGCACTTATGGATCAATAACTTGGTTTAGCTTGAGGGATGTACTTCTTTCTCTAGCAACAAGCAGGACTTGGTGATTGATAAAGAGCTGACCCAAACTGAGTCACCAATACCCTAGATCCTTTTTACTATGTATAGATCCCCACAGAAGCTAGTCCACTGCTTTGGGCATCATAGGCACTCAGTAAATAGCTGTTGATTGTACGCATGAAAGAATGAATGAATGGAATTTATCCTGGTTACACACATTTTGAAGGCAAAGCAGAATAACTCTAATCACAGAAAAAGCTTAGCATATGATTCTGTGCATAACAAGAAGTATACACCTACATTACTTAGGCTGTGGGGGATGGGTGATGGGTGTTGTTCTGTCACTGACTATGAAGCTCTGTACAATTAAACTGATTAAAGGAAATTAGAAAGTTCAGTCAGTCTCTGTACACTCAGTGTGTTTTAATTAGGGTCTTTGAATCATCATGTGTGACCACAAGGATGAATCTAGTACTAATGCATGAACACTACGGGGCAAAAATTGGATTAAAAACACTTATTGAGGACTTATTGTATACTGTGGTTAATTGTAGCATGTATGTCCTGAGACAGAGTTGTCTAAAAATAGAGTTGGCTGCTTTAAAAGATAATAGGTTGCCTTTTACTGGAGACATTTAAACCAGATTCATGTTTAAGTTACACCTCTTCCAGTAAGCATTCTGGTTACATCCATTACCAGGATCCTAGATTTTGAGTGATCCCGAATCACACATTTCGTATTCTCCCTTATCTTTCTGCTTCTCTTCTTGCCCCCACAACCCATTGCAGTTACCGTAGTAATTTTAAAATGTGAAATGCATCATAACTCCATTCAAAATATGTCAATGACTTTCAAATACACTTGGAATAAAAACCAAACTCCTTACCATGCTCTGCACTGCCCTCCTGTCTGATCTCATCCACTCTCCTCCGTGTTCACCACGCTCCTGACCTCCTTCTGTCCTTTGAACAGGCCATGCTCATGCCTTCCAAGCCCCTTGCCTGTGCCATGTTTTCTCCCCTGAGAACAATGCAGGCTCCGTTTCCTCATTCAGATCTCAAGCAAAAGGTTTCCTCTTCAGAGAAAACTGTCCCAACCACCCTCTCTAAAATATAAAAACCCCCACTCGCAATCACCATTTTTAGACCCATATTCCCATTGTATTCTCTTCATGGACCCTATTCGCGCTTTTTAAACTACTTTATTTATCAAGTTACTTGTTTCTTTCTTTTTTTTTTCCCCACCTGAATGGGTGCTCCATGACAGCAGAAGCCTTGTTTAATTTTTCACAACTGCAACTGCATCCCTAGTAGCTAGAGTAATTCCTAGATGCAAAAAAAGGAGAAAAAAAAAGAAGAAGATGAAAAAGGAAGGAAGAAAGGAAGGAAGGGAGGGAGGAAGGACAGAAAGAAGGGAGGAAGGGAGGGAGGGAGAGAAAGAGACATGGAAGTTAAAAGGTGTTAAACTACTTGCTTTAAGCATTTCATATTTTACTAAGTATGTATTGTACATTTTAGTTTTCAAAGGTTCTGTGTGAATTTTAAAGATTACTAAACTGACACAAAATCCAATCCAGATCCCTTCTCATCCAACCTAACTGTCTTGTTCAATCACTCTGTTTTAGAGATGGAAAAATTGAAAGCCTGTGCATTTGACTTGCCCAAGGTCATGTGGCAGAGCTAAGACATGTTCTTTCCACTGCATCACCATGGAATTTCTTAGACACTCCAACCAGACTTACACCTTTTCTCCAAAGAGGGCAAGAGAGAGTTCAGAGTCCTTATTTTTAAACCTGCATTAAATGGAAACCTTTGTAAGAGCAGGTGGTGGTAATGCTATGAATCTGGCTCAGCAAGGGAACACTGAGGTCATGATATTTTTCCCATTTAGTAACTTCAAAAATATAGAGATGATGTAAACTTCCTAAGACTTGTTGCCAACCTAGTGATACTGGTAACTTTGGGCAGGAGCTTGTATCATTGGTTAGGGCAGGGACATTGTGGCCAATGAGCTCTCTCTAGTCAAGAGAGATGCTCTGGTAATGCTTTCAGATGGCTGTCTTGGATTCACATCTTGCTTACAGTAACACTTAGCAAGGCTGCTTAAATTTCCTGTTAGATACATGACAAAAATATCCTATGATGTGAAGAAGCTGCTAAGACCAAGTCATACCTACTTCATAGAGTTGAAAGATTTAATGAGTGAACACATTTAATGTGCTTTGCAAACACATTGGCACTTAGTAAGTGCTCACTAAATGTCATTATTAAAAATAAAAAATAGATTGAAATGAGAATGATTTTGAATGTTGATTTGCTGCATTAAATTGGGCTACTCACCACTCATCCTAGCCTGAACTCTGCTTAAAGTAGCCCATCTTCAATGGAAGAATCACACAATCATAGGTTAAATCTGAAAGGGACATTCATAGTGATTGCCTGGTTACAAATGAGGAAACTGAAGCAAACGAACACCACCATCACCAGCAATACCACTGGACAGAGAGAATTAACCCAGGGCAGTGACAGATTAAAATTTGAACACAGATCTTTCTTCTCAAACCATTGCCTTCTTCCCTGCCCCAAACAACAATGTCTATTACATTTTTCATTTGGCCCATTTAAAAAAATTTCTTCTACATTAAAATTCTTAGCTTCCTAAGGATAAGATATATGGCTCCACCTTTATACTAGAGGCCTCCAGTAGGTTTGCATTTATTTTACCTATCCTACTGGCAGACCTCATGACTATTATATATGTGTGTGTATGTGTGTGTGTGTGTGTGTGTGTGTGTGTGTGTGTGTGTGTATATATAGCATGTCTAGGTCTAAAATTCTGTGATTCTATAGTCATAATGATGATTCCAACCCAGTTATTCTGGAACAGTTCCTAAATATACTGTTAAAGATGACAGGGAAATAGGTAAAATGTTTAACATCCAAAATGATTGTTTAAATGACCCTTTAAAACATAAGTATCAGTAATTTTGAACTGTGTAATCTGTACAGTATTTTGTTCCCAAAGCTCCCCCCGCCCCCTCCCCACCAAAAAAAAAAAGGTGTTACTGTAAAGGACAGATGCTTTTAACCTTAAAGATGATTTAATAATAGTTCTGTTGCCAATGTACCTCAAATTTGGGAAAATTAACATTTTCCATTATCCTTGGGCTAATTCAAATTGGTAGCCTATAGTTCATCATTTCATAAGCTAGTTCCATGAATTTATAATTAAAGCTACAAAAACTGAAAATTATTTTGCTTGACTTTACTCCAGCAATGTGCTCCTGTAAGTTTGTATGTTTTTTTTTTCATAAATCAATGAATTTTTACTATTAATTTACATATAAACTAAAGGTATTTTAGCTCCATTTGATTAACCTTCAACTGGCATTTAAGCTTTAAAAGGAAAACTAAACAATCCACTTCATCTCTGTGTAGACGGAGGTAAACAAAATTAATGCTTGCCCCTTGGCTATTAGTGATGTCTGCTTGCATTCTCAGCAATTGATCTTATCAAGGGAGTAAAAAGAAAAGTTCAGTGGGCTAAGAATGAAAAACCTGAGCTTTATTCCTGGCTCTGGTGCTTTGCATACTCTGTGATTCTTAGATAAGTCACTTCAGTTTCTCCATCTGTAAAAAATGAGGATGGAATCCACTAGACGATTCAACTCCCTCTCCCCAATAAGTCAAGGATCTGTCTATAAACACCAAAAGGTTTAGGAGATGGCACAATTAAATTCCTCCGACACTCCCACGCACCTCTGAATGACTTAGCAGCAGAAAATAACCATGTTCCTCTCAATGTGGATTTAGCTTCTTCCAACTCCAAGCAGCTGGCAAGTAAGCAGATGTATTTGTGCTACTGCAATAGAAAATAACAACTTTCCTGTCCTTCTCAGTCTTTCACTGAGACATAATGGGGATTTTTTACTTCCACAATCTAGTAGTCCCTAAACCCTGCAAATCTGCATGTGCATTATATCTCGTTGGGCTTCATCTCTTCCTTCTAGCACACAGCCAACGTGGAGTCCAAATCCTCAGCGTCTCTGCCCTGGATCACTACAATAGCCTTCCAATCTCGGTTTAGCTTCCCTCTCCCTCAATCTACTCCCTGTCCCAGGTTGATGTCCCCAGAATGAAAATCTGACCACGGCCTATATCTGCTTAAAAAGTCAATGGCTGCTGATTGCCTGCAGAAAATAATCTAAATTAATTAGCTTTATGTTCACATCATTTGGTATCAACCTATCTTTCCAATCTCAGCTCCCTCTCCACTTTCACCCACACCCTCAATACTCTACCTCAAGGAAACATGTGATGCTCTGGAATAATCCCACACTGTATTTCCTGAGCATTCTTGAAGTGCCTGGTGCTTTTACATACATTATCTCATTTAATCGAAGAATACACTTCAAGATAGGTATTATTATCTCAGGTTTCAAGAGAAGTTGAGTAATTTTCCCAAGGTTTCTCAGCTATCAGGGCTTGCAGGTCTGTTTCTCCATGTGTTTCCCACTTTCTTATGCTTCCTTCCCAAAGACACCTTGCACTTCCACTGCTTCACACATGCTCTTCCTCCATTCTGGAATGTTTTTTCCATTGCTACCTTTTGAACTCCACTCATTCCTTAGACCCATCTTAGACTCATTCATATAATCTGTGAATATTTTTTGTATTCATCTAATGGAATAAATATTCTCTTCTCTGTGCTCCATTATTTTGCTTGTAGACACATAAAACATTATGGTTAATAGTAGACGTATTTGTATGCATGCCTTAGACTCCTTTGAAAATAGAAGCTCCTAGAGACCAAGGGCCATGTTAACTCCACACCTGGCATTTAGTACAATGCCTGGGATTTGGTAGATATGTATTAAAAGTCTTTTGGGGTGAATGAATACATAAATAAGCAAGTAAATTTTTTCTATTTTATTTTTATTATGCTCACTTCTAAATTTAGAGCTGATAGAGCTATAGCAAAATCAATCACTAAACAGTATACAGCACTTGAGGTTGGCACAGAAAGAAAAGTTACAAAAGAGTATGGCTTAAACTTCAAAAATAACTAATTTGTACTCAGAAACATTGTACTACTCACGATAAAATTGATTACTTGTAAAATAAATTGCAGCCATTTTCTTGTAAATGACTAAAAAAAAATCTTGTTTCTACTGATGCTGTGGTTAAAAATAGCTCTTTTGTCTAAATTGCTCAAACATTACTAGGCTTCCAATCCTGGAGCAAAATAAACTTCCAGTCTTTCTGTAGGGATACGTGGTGATGTTTTATCACATGAACTCACAGCTCGACAGAGGGTTGGGTGTGCTCCAGAGTGAGTGCCACATTTTTAGTTTATTACAACAACGATGACAATTACAAAGATACAAGCACATGGCCCCGTCCAAAGCTTTTGTGGAAAGCATTACTGCAGTCACGCAACAAGAGTTTCCTGATT
This sequence comes from Hipposideros armiger, assembly GCF_001890085.2. Lineage (NCBI taxonomy): Eukaryota > Metazoa > Chordata > Mammalia > Chiroptera > Hipposideridae > Hipposideros > Hipposideros armiger. The sequence goes on along the minus strand of NW_017731364.1, from coordinate 6,899,466 downwards.
TAGTCTGACATGCCTATTTACCCATTGAGGGAGAAGAAAAAAAAAAAAAAGGTCTCAGCAATATAACATGCCAAAAAGACATCATTTGTACAGAACTGGCTAACTATTTTAGGGAAGGTAAATACAGGCGAATAAATGCCAGTAAACTTGTTTCACATTTCTGAGATAGCACTAGTGAAAGAGAAAGCTTTCGTTTGGTAGCTTTTGTTAAACACACAGAGACTCACGGGCCTCATATGCCCTCTACACTATCCTCCTCTCTGGCCTTCCCATCTCTTTTCCTCAGTGGAGAGGAAACTACTGCCACCATAACTTCCTGCCTCTGTTACTTTGGGGTCAAAACAACATTCCTAAAACATAGGTTGCATCATGTTACCAGTTTCCACATGAATCTAAAATAACGCCATCACCTAGAATAATGGAGAAAAAGCACGCAAGGCCTACCTCATGTCAAGCCAGAGGATGCCTCCCCCCACCCCATACAACTCCTACAATCCTACATTCTTCAAGGTATAGCACAGTTATCACTTTCCTAAAGAAGCATCTCAGCATTAATTCAGATGAAACCTTTCTCTGAATAGCCATATCTATTGTGTTCTGTGTTTTATATTGAGTACCTTGCTTAGAAAATGCAAAAGCTCCACGGGCAAAAGCTATGTCTTATTTATTTTTGTGTCTTGCAAAGCGTTATGAAGTGGCTAATAGGCATGTGTTTATGTTTGCTGAATGAATGACTGAAAAACAAATAGAATTGTTTGCAGGTAGACATAAGAAAGATGTAGGCATGACTTCTCTTTCCTCATAGAAAATATTCCCGATCTGAAAGTATAATCTCAATAAAGAAGACTGGAGTCAGTTTGTAGAGAAATATAATAGAGCTGCAAACATTAAGATGAAAGAAAGCACGTTGTACTAATGGACCACTTTCATGGTTCTAAATGTGCTTTTGTACTCTGCTGGTTCCTGAGGTCTTGTTCAAATCTAATTTTATAAATTCAGCAAGCAAGCCTTGTAAAGATTTAAAGAACAACAACAAAACAGGGTATGAAGAAAGATACACTTCTTGGGCAGTAAAATCATGAAAAATGGTTGCTGGTAAATGTTTTTCAAAATGGTACTTTGTCTTCCTATCTCTCAGTCCTCTGGAAGCAGAGCATCCTCAGTGTTTCATGTTACAGTTGAAGAAACAGGTGCAGAGAGATTAGCTTAAGTAAGTCCATGGGACAGTGAGTAGTGGAGAAACAATATGAAAGCCGGAGTCTGACATTGGAGTTTGACATTGGACTTGTGTTGTAATACCTTGACTAAACTACTCTTTCGGCTGCCTCCTCTGTGAAACAAGATTATTCATCTGTTTCCTTTGCTCCTCACAGAAGTAATCTAAGAAAGAAGCTTAGAACTTTATTCCAAACTTAAAAGCCTATGCAAAGGCCTATAATGTTGGAATGTATTCTTGAAATTTTGAGATATATCTTTCATATATGTGAGCTCTGACTTGCTCAAGGTATATTTTAATTTAGGCTAAACATTTTTAAGTTGAAACAACATCCTAATTTTGCAATGGCTAATTATATTTATTTACTGTCAAACAAATTGTATATTTACAGATATTTTTTGTTTTTGTTTTTGTTTTTGTTTTTTAAGGCACTGATATGGATGAAGAAAGGGAAGCCAGGAACCAGGCCTGACTGAGGTTGTTCCCCCAAGACAGTTGCCAGTGGAGCTGGAAGAAGAATCCACACCATTCAGGATCTAAGACCAAAAGTTTTAATTTCAAAGAGCAGTTACCAACTCTATTACTAAGCCTATTGTTTTTGTTTCCCAATCCATTGGTATTTGATTTTATCGTTAGTTAATCCTTCTTGCTCTTTTTCAAGTTAATTTTATTGATGTCTTTCTAACTTCTTATCGTTTATGCTTGGTTACTTTCTTGATTTATAATCAAGCTTTAGAAATCAAGCTTTAAGTGTAGTTTTGGCTCTGAATCATGAATAAATTATTATAGTTATTGTGATATATGAATAAATTATGATAATCTATATGATGTAATATTATGCAGCACTTAAAACACTTCTAAATAATTTTATCACATGAAAAAAGTTCTAAACCATTTTATACAGTATTGTCCCAATTTTTAATGTATTTTTTGCTTAGAATGCTTGAAGTCTACTCATTGGCACTTAGCTCTAAATGGTGGCATTATAGCTGAATCTTGCTTTCTCCCTTGTGCCTATATTTTTTTCAATTTTTGAAAACATGATTAAAAGTTATAATCATTTAAGAAAAATTGTGTAGTCAATTTCCTCATTTTTCTGAGATGATTAAGATAATAATTAACATATAAACAAATGTTATAATAAAATGCTTAGTGTATTAAGGTAGAAATACTATTAAATGTGTACTTTGATCTCAACTCTGGAAAATTTAATTACACAGAAAAAAATTAAAAGGAAATAGACAAAAATATAAACTATTGTTCACCTAAGTGGGGTGTTGTGGATTAATTTTCTTTTCTTAAGTACTTTTCCAACTTTCTGCAATGAGATAAAATGGACTATATATGAAGAAAATGGAGATAGATTTTATTCATTATAAAAACTTACCCCACAAGGATTATTATTGTTATTATTTAGTACATGCTCGCATGACCTCTAGACTGATCAAAGAAACTTCCAGCTGCTCTCCTTGCCTATTTCCTTGTCCATCTCCCGTTCCATTTTTTACACTACTGATAGTTTCTTAAGAATCACATTCCGGCACTTTCTAATCACAGCACTCCCTTGATTGGAACCTTCAAAGATTTTTCACTGCCTATGAAATGAAGTTTGAAATTTTTTAAATCAGCCAGCAAGCTTTCCATTTTCATCTCCTGAGTGTGTGTCTATGATTATACTCTTTTTTTTTTTTTTTCTCTAACCAAATTCTACACTCAGGTCAAACTGAACATGAAATTCAACTCCTGGCTTGCAAGGACTTGAGTCCTTATAAGAATAACATTATTTTTTTGAATAATATAATTCCCCACTCATCATGTAATCACAATTTCCCAGATGCTTTCTGATTGCCTCAGCTGAAATAAGCAACTTGCTTAAGCATTTTAATGGCCTTTATATTACACTACTTTCAATTATAGTTATTCATGTTATTGGTACATATTCGATGTCTACATAAATGATTTTGAACAGAGTTCAATACATGTATATGTCTCTATTAGTACTCTTCAACGTCTTGTATCTTATCCAGCTCTATCTGCTCACTGCCATCATTACATGACAAAAACCTGCAAGAGGATTAAACAAAATTATTAAATAACCCCTTTCTTCCCTAGGTCATGTTGGTCTGATATACCAGGAATCTAGGTTGTTAATTTTGTTTTCTATGTTTGTTTTTGCATAAGCAAGTAGTTGCAAACTTGAACATTTAATCACCAGAAGTGTACAATACTCTTTTTCCTGTTTGAGGGCGGTGAGGAGGGAGTTGAGTCCATTCTATGAAGCCAAAGCTGATAGAAAAAGTCTCTAATTCAGAACTATGGCTGACCACTGAGGTGAGAGTTCATTGTGTGCTTGGGGGAAATGTGTAGACACCGTGAATAAGTCATCATTATAAGGACAGAGCCTGGTGGTGGAGACTACAGAGAAATGGGCAGTAGGAGACTCTGGTGAGTCAGAAGTCCAATCCTGAGCAAACACCCAAGAGAAGCGCTTTTGTCTATGGCTGCCTGTCACATGCTCTCTTGGCATGATGTGTGTGAGAGTGATAACGCTTATAGGGTCAGTAACAATGTGGTCCCTTTACATTTATCTTCCTTTTTTTTGCATATTAATAATGAGATGCATGCAGTTTTAAAGATTAACAGAATAGTTTTCAGTACTTAATAAGCCTGCCCAGTTGAATTAAAGCTGGTCTGTTCAGGAGATTCAGGTATGTTTTATAAAATCTTGAAATCTTGAGGGTCATCATAAGAAATAAATTACAGGGTGTTGGGTATAAAATATTAGACACCAAAATGGAAAAGCATGGCTAGGTAGCACACTGCCTTGTTCATGGTCATCCTGACCTATTCTACAGGCAGTGTCTGACTCTGCCAACAGATATTGGAGGAACAGATTTCTCTAAAACTCTCAGAGACACTTCAGCACCTCCTCAGAAACCATGACTAAGAACTGATAAAAAAAGGAATTCCCTCCTATATCTACGTAGAAGCCAACATTGAGTGCAAGATGATTCCAGACCTTTTGGGCCCCTTGAAACCTGTGAGATATAGGTGATGACAGAGGGAAAGATGGATCTTAGGGCAACCCAACAGGTCTCCAGAGACTTTGAAAAAGAATAGGTTAGCAGCATCACACCTTTAACGATGCTAGAGCAGGAAAGAAAAGTAGTGACAGGTGTGCTGTGATGAAGGCAAGCCAAGTTCATAAACACAAATGAGAGATAGTCCTTGGAGATTCCTAAAATAATGGGGGAGAACTTTGAAAAGATTTAGGTCCTATATGTTGGAAATAGCAAATGAATGATCAGCAGTGGTATCATTAGGCATCTGTTAAAAGTTCAGGATTTGGAGCCAAAGAGCCTGTCTTTGAAGGCTGCTTTCTAGCCATTTGGTATTAGGCAACATATTTCGCCTCACTAAGCTGTGGTTTCCTCCTCTGTAAAACACATATGGGAATCTGTTGCTCACCAAATTTGCCTTGACCCACAGGGAGGGCAGCTCCACTTCCTCCCTTACATCACAGTCTTCTGTCTAACCTCATCGGATCCTTCTGAGGGAGCAGGAATTTTTCATCTAATTGGTCAGACCATGAGAAGGTCATTGGTCAGAAAGGCAGTGTCTTAAAGTCAGATTTCATAACCTTTTTCTATCTGGCATCCCTTTAGGAGGCTGACCACACTCTGTGCTTTGTTCTAGCCTCTATTCAGGCTAGAAGCCTGGGTGAGTAGACACTGGGTGTGCTTCTCCTAAGCCTCAGGCCTAAGCTGCGTTCTTCAGTCCTATTTCATAAGAGTTTTCCTTTGTGGGCTTTCTGAGACATTAATAAAATCAGCACTTTTTTTCCTATTTGGCTGCTGATTCCTTGGTGAGTATGCTCTTTGGCTGGGAACTCTGGAGAAGAGAAAGGATGAATGGTAGATTTGGGCACCAAACCAGCCGCGCCCTAAACCACACCCAGAATGCATCATTGTGCCTTTTCATAGGATTTTGGAAGGATTAAATAAGAGAATGCATGTAAAGAGCTAAGCACAGTCCCTGGCATATAGTACCCACTCAATAAATGTTAATTATTATTAATAATACACATGGATCCCAAATATTTGCCACTGGCTATCTGAACCTCAGCAGATATCTCCCAATTTTGGGGAAAATTGCTCTGGGGCCACACACCTAAATGTTCGATTGACAGAAACCAGAACAAAATAGGTATTCTAAGCTTACTGTGAAATTTTCTCCCTGTGGTTCAAAAAAGAAGTACATTTATAAAAAAAAAAAAAAAAAGGAAGTATTTTTTTCTTTGTTTGTTTGCCATTTTCCTTTCTGGGAGAGTTTACTCTTTGGAATATTCTGGTTATACACATAAGCACTTACTCTTTGGTCTTTGGGTAGTCAATACTGGTGAAGGGGTATGACCTGCCTTGACAGATTCCTCAGACCTGCTTTGACAGATTTTGCTTAATGAATCATGAAAGTGGGGATGGGTGATATATATCTTGTCAAAATTTTGTTCTTTCTACATTAGAAGTTCCTTTTATATTTCCTCTTGAAGGACTGAAGACCAACGTTGAGGGTAAGGGACTGATACTCAAGGAAAATATCTGGTAGAAATAGCTCTGAAGAGTCCATCCTAGCAGGAAAAAGTCCAGGAACCGAAGAGGAGCCCAGGCAGCCATATCTGCCTTCTGATGTGATTGGCAGGTAGGCTCAGGAAGTGTGCTTGTCTAATACCCAATATTTAGTTTCCCATCCAGGCTTTGAAACTCCCTGTTGTTATCTTCATGTGTTTGGTAAATGCTTTTGAGCCTCATGCTCAGTGCTTGGGGAATGGCAGAAGAGGCACATCCATGACTAGGGGAATTAATAAGGGGACAGGAAAAGTAGTACATCAAAGTGGCTGTGAGACTGCAGAGGCGAACAAAAGAGCTGACTTTAGCCACCATCTTGATAACTAGAACATGTAAACATTTCCAAGGAATGCTCAGAGGTACTTCTAGAGGGGGAGACTTCTCAACAATGTAGATTAGGACATCTTTTATTATCTTTAGGTAGAAGAGGGTGATTTAAAAGGATAGATAACTTGAGCATTACAGTAGAAACCCAGCATTGAGCAGCATAGACAAGCCTTTGGAGAAGTGGATCTGTTCCTGCATCTTACTCTTTCTGACCTTTACTACGCTCCCTTCACTCTCTAAGTTTAGGTGTCCTCCTCAGTAAAATAGGAATCACGGTACATTACCTTTAGAGAGCTTTGACTCTCAATACCATTGACATTATTTTACATTCAATCAACTATCCAATCAAATATTTATTTTTATCATGTTCAGGTACCAGAAAACACAAAGATGAAAGACATGGTCCATGAACTCAAATATATTATATCTAGTGCATAAGTAGATTATTTAAATTCAGTGTAACTGTGTGCACAGGTGCTAGAAGAACACACAGAGAGGAGGCTGGCAATTCCAGATCAAGGATGTTAGATATAGCTTCCAAGAGATGACATCAAAAACTGATTCTCAAAGCTACCTCTGATTGTTTATTTGATTCGTGCACTCCCCTCCTCAATTTCAAGGAATATGATGAGTATGGGAGAGAGTTCTTTTTGCTGATAGCCTCTCTGGCACAAATACAAATTAGGAAAGAACATATTGCTAGGCAGCAGGAACTGTGGAAGTATGTCTGTGGAGTCTGAGAGACAGCTTAGTGAAAGGCAATGGGCTTGTTCTCGGTAGACTCGAGTTCTAATTCCGACAGCCACTTACTTTGCGATGTAACCCTGGGCAATTCAGGAGATCACTCTGAAACTCCTTTCCTTCATCAGTGAAAAGAAAATACTACCCTCGATTGCCTACCCCAAAAGACTGTCATGAGGAGCAAATGAAGTACTGGATATGAAGGTGCTTTATAAGATATAATGGAGTTTCCTCATTGGTGGGAAATCTACTCTGAATAGTCTGGACCTCCTTTAAAAGCACAAGGAGAAGGGCGGGTGGAGGATGGGCCTCTTGCAGGCAGGTGGGCAGTGTTTACCTGGATTGAGAGTTCCTACCAAACACCTGAACACGTGGGAGATTGCAGTCCTAGGACAAGAGCTGTGGAGAATGATTTCCTCTCAAGCAGTTCCATAGTAGACCTATCTGTCATCAGTGTGTATGTGGAACAGGGACAGCAGGGGATGAAAGACAAGAAGGAAGGACAGTGTCAGTAAAGGTCAGGGTGTCACACATCAGCCATAGTGACAGCTGTCAGGGCTCGAGGGCTACAGATCCTGATGAGGACGGCCACACATTTGGGTTCGGACACATCCCTGAGGGATTGCATCACACACCCAGGGTGGTGGGCTTTGCTCATCTAAGCTCATTCTCCTCCTCAGCCTCCTGGAACGTGTGCTTTCCAGGCTGCTGGACCCGCTTTCCTCCCAGAAAGGATTACTCATCTGTATTCTCACAGCCATGCGTCAACACCAAGGACAGCTTCTGCCTCCCTGCTGGGCCAGTGGATCTCCACACTCACAGGTTATGAAACACAGAGACTCCACAGGCAGATTCCCTGGAAAGTGGACAAAGCTTGTGTGGCATGTCACTTACACCCTCAGTGTACCTAACACTGTATGTCTTGTTTGCACTTAGAGAAGCAGAGAACATGCTAGAAAGGGTACTGGACTTTGACCCAGTCACCTCAAATCACCTTAAGAGAAGGGATAGTAATGCATCTTGTAACTGGGAGTTGTTGGGTGGTATGCTAGGATTATTCCGAGATCTTTCAAATGTACCCTAAGAGCCATGCTTTGAGGTGGATATTCTTAACACTGCAGTTCAGATCAAGGAACTGAGGCATTCCGAGGTTAGGTAACTTGCCCAGGGTCACCCAGTGATTAAATGTTGAAATTAAAAACCCAATTCAAATCAGGGCCACTACAAAGTACATGTTCTTGGCCTCGCCCTCATCTAGATAAGGAGAGTGTCAATATGGCCGGGGTCCCTTCTATTTCCAAAGTTCTATGATCCTTTTTAGCCACGAGCTCTGGGTATAAATTATTTCATTTTTTGAACTGTAAGAACTATTTATAGCTTCCTATCTGGTGTGTCCTCTCTTCCTGGGATTCATTAGGTGCTTAAAAAATATTAGTCTAATTGAGCTGAATTTTCAAAACGTCATTTTTCTTCATCTCTAAAATGATGATAATGGTCTTTGAATCACTAGTCTGAAACGGTTGTTTGATATAAGGCTCAAATGAAATCCTGTATTTGGAAGTAGCGTTTTGAAATATATTATTATAGCATTGTATGGAATATATTATTGTCTTATTGTATATAATGTGCATGCATACAGATAAGTATATGTATTATAGCTATACTCAATGATGATCACAAAATGAACGCTCAGCATCCAGGACAAGAGGCAGAATATTGCCTGAGTTCCAGGGGTATCATTGTTCTTTCTTTCAGTCACTACCCCCCTTAACCCAGGGATAACCACTATCCTGACAGTAAAGGTAAATATTCTCTGCTTTTGTACTATACTTAAATGGAATATGACATATGCCTTCTTGTGTCAGGTTTCTTTTACTCAACAATCTGTTTATGAGATTCACCCATATTTTTTATGTAATTTTGGATATATTTCCCATTGATGTATAATATTCCATGTGGGTTATACTACAGTTTATGTACACAGTCTACTGATAAGAATTTTCAGTTTTTGACTATTACAAATAGCACTCCTATGAGCATTCTACTACATGTCTTTTATGGATGTATAGATGCATTTCAATTAAGTATATATTTACAAGTATGTATATATGTATGCTTGTCTTTAATAGATACTTTGCCAATTTTCCAAAGTACTTTTACCAATTTATGGCTCCATTAAAACTCTGATAATTAAACTATCTTTAAATTAAGAACATTTATTCATCAAAAGATATCACCAGGAAAATGAGGCTATTCACAAATGGGAGAAAATATTACAAATAAATATATTTGACAAAACACATCCAAACTACATAAAGAATTCCTGTAATTCAATAAGAAAAAAAGACATAAGCCATATAGAAAAATGGGCAATGCATTAAAACAGCTATGTCAAGAAGATAGTACCTAAAAAAACAGTAAACATGAAAAGACAGTCAACAGCATTATTCACCAGGGAAGTGCAACTGAAATACTAATGGAAAAATATTACACATCCACCAAAATAGTGAAAACTGAAGCACTTTTAAGGTGGTAAGTCTAAACTATCTGACTTTAGAGAGCCATAACTACTCCTAGAAATTAAGCACTATATATAGGAGATGGGGCAAGATGGAGGGAAATATACAGACTTTGGTGGGCATATTAGTTCCTTAAAGGAGACCTCCAACTAAGCAAAAGCAATGGAAGTAAAGTTTGGGCATTTTTTTACAATTCAGGTACCCAAGAAAGTGGAGTCTGAGAAGGAGATTTTGTTTTTCTTCTTTTTGTGAGATGGATATTTACAGCACAAAGCTAATTGGGTGTGCTTTTGGGAACAACACTTGTAGAGTTTCAAAGAAGGCAGGATTGGGCACAAGCAAAGTTGAAGGGGATGTCGTCACACTAAAGGCTTCAGTCAGGCCTATGGGGAGGCTTTGGACCTGGACTGACCCTTCAAAGGAGCCCTAAATTTGAGTGAGGAGCCAAACATTTATAATTCCACTTTGAATGGTCATTTGATGAGAGTTTCTTATAAGAAGGAGGAATGAGGAACTTGTACACAGCGGGCAGTCCTAGGAGAGGGTCTGAGCTGGGAGCACTTAGCTGCCAACATTCTCAGGATGAGTGCTTAGTCTTAAGGGTGGCAGAAGAGTATGATGAAGTACATCACAGCATCTGTGATAACTGTTAACTTCGATATGTGAATAAATGAGCCTCCCCATGTAAGCTTCACACACGGTTCCATCACCTGAGATTTCTGAAACTCAATTAGAAATGCATGTCAAACTCGAGGCCAGGTCCCTTGATGACCTTGACTCCCATTGGCTATCTATGTAGGTGACATCTCCAATATGTTCACCAGAGGTAGCTTTAACCCCTCCTCCCTGACACTAAAGGAACAATGAAAACATTTAGGAAAATGAATAACAAAAACACAGACTCCCAGAGCAATATTCATAATGACTCCCTTGAAAAATAGCCTCCTTCCCTGATTCCTCTGTGGTGGTAGCCCAAGTTCTCAGAACAACCAGGAAGTCATATGCACCAGCATTGATTCTGAAATGGGATGAATTCCTTCAACCAAACCAAAACTCAAAAACTGAAATAAAAGAAGGCAAAAACTCTTTTTTAAAAAAAATTGATCCCATGTAGGTTTCCTAGATGATTTCAGCTCTTGCTCATTTCCATTGCTTTTAGTCCTGTCTTAAATATGAGAAAGAATTTAATTCAGCTATGTTGTTGAGGGTTGGTTTTTGCTTCTCTTTTTGATCAGGACAATAATGTTACGATATCACAGAAAGTCAGATCTAGAAAGAAGCTTATGGGTCTTCAAGTTCCATTCGCCATGGTGCAGTTGAGGAAATGCTGACCTATGTGATGGAGTGGCTTGCCAATTCCAGCCCCAGACTCGGGCTGCCCTTTCTTCCTGGCAATGAATGGCCTCCGTTTTTGTTTGTCTGAGAAAATCATTATTTCTTCCTCGCATTTGTAGCATAATTTCTCCAGATATAGAATTCTAGGTTGGTGGTTTGGTTTTGTTTTCTTTTTTCCTTTCAATATTAAAAATATCATTCTACTCTCTTCTAGCTTGTTCCTTAAGAGAGAAAGTTTCCCCCGCCTACTCTGGCTTATTTCAAGGTTTTCTGTTTTACTTTGGTTTTCTGAATTTGAATGTGATGTGCATAGAGGTATGTTTGGATATATACTTGTTTGTTTGTTATAATATTTATCTTGTTTGGGATTCTCTGAGGTTTTTACATCTGTAGTTTGACGCATCTGTCATTAATTTTGGTAAGTTCTCAGTCGTTATTACATTGAAACAGCCCAGTTGGCACCCTCATAGTAGAGGCCTCCCAAAGTCCCTGGCCTCGCCTTTCCTCGACCTACCTATAGCTTAACAATAGATCATTCTCCTGCGGCTGGAGGTTGGTCAGAATGTCCCCTATCCTACCCAGTACCCTGTTTTAGAAAATTACCCTGAAATTTAGGATTAATACTCTTAGGCTTATTGATCACAATCTCAATGGTACCAGGCTGACTCCATCATTGTTCCTGGGTTGCCTCTGGAAGAACGCTCAGGTTTTCCCTTAAAAACTCCAAGCTGGTCTGAGAATGGTAAGGCAGCTTTTGGAAGTGTTAACCTGCTGCCTTCTTAGACCATCAGTGCTCTGATAATAAGCGTTTATTCTATGACCCAACTCCTGAGCCTGTCTATTGGCTGAGCAGCGCAGCCAGCAGGAGCCCTGGACTCTTTTGGCCTCCAGTTTCAACATCAGTTTTTCTTTTTTTTTTCCTTTTCTAGCATCTCTTTTCCTCTGGTATTCCAGATATATCCCACAGTTCTCGATTGTTTTGTTCCTCCCTCCCTTCCTTCCTCCCTTCCCTTTGAATTTCAGTTTGAAAAGTTTCTATTTGCCTGTCCTGAATTGAAGTTTACTGATTCTTGAGCAATCTCAAGTTTACTAATGAGCCCTCAAGGGCATTTTTCATTTCTGGTATGGTGGTGTTTTCTTTAATATTATTTCAGATATTCCTTTTGATTCTTAGTGTTTTTATCTCTTACTTACATCACCCATCTGCCCATGTGTGTTGTCTACTTTTTTCTTAGAGCCATTACTGTAGTAATCATAGTTATTTTACATTCCTTATGTGATAATTTCAATATCTGTGTCATATCCGAAGATGGTTCTGAGGATGACTTGTCTCTTCAGACTGTTTTTTCTTGCTTTTTGGCATGTTCTAAAAGCTGGATATGTTTTATTGGGTAATAGAGACTGAGATAAATAGGCCTTTGGTGTGAGGATTTATGTTAATCTGGCTAGAAGTTGGGTTGTGTTTAATGTTTGCTGTATCTATAAATGCCAGAAGATTCAAATTCCTTTAGTGTCCTTGTTTTTGTCTCCTTTCTTGATGTTGGGCTCCCTTAAGTACTCCTCTTAAGAGGGTCTGTGTCTTGCAGCTTTTTAAGTTTTAATCCACTGTTATTATACTGGAGGCCTATTGGTGTGGTAAGGTGTGTGGTGGTGGTGGGGGCAGGGGAGAGTACATGACAATCCTGTGATTAAAATCTCAGTCTTTAGTAGACATGTATCTCGGGTCTGTGACCTTCACAAATGTTTCCGCGGTGGTATACTTTTTTTCCCTTTCATCCCCTAATGCCTTCCCTGGCTACACAGCATTTTCAATCCACTTTCTTAAAGGCATAACCCCTTTTGAGTATATTTTATTAGTATATCTGTTAAGTGAGACAGATAATTGGAGGGGGCTAGAGTGGAAGGAATTCCCTTAGTTGAGTTAAAATAAGGTTCTAGAAAGTCCTTTTTTCTGAATAGTAGCCATTTGTTATGAAGGTTCTGGCTATATTTCACAATAATTACTGTTACTGGTTGAACTGTGTTCCCCTAAAAAGGTATGTTGACCTCCAGTACCTATAAATATGACCTTATTTGGATAAAAGGGTCTTTGCATATTTAATCAAGTTAAAATGACATCATTAGGCTGGGTGTTACTCTACTATGACTGATATCCTTATAAGAAGAGGAAAATGTGCACACAGACATGTAGAGAGGATACCATGAGATGACAGAGGCAGAGATGAGAGTGAGATAGCCACAGATACCAAGAATTGATGGCCAACACCAGAAACTAGGGAGAGGCAAGAGAAGATTCTTATAGATTTCAGAGAGAGCGCGGTCCTGCTGACAGCTTAATGTCACACCTCTACCCTTCAGAACTATAAGAGAAGACATTTCTGTTGTTCTAAGCCATATCCATTTGAGGTACTTTGTGATGACTAGAAATGTCTTTGTGTTAGTCCTAGAAAACTAATACCATTATTCTTCCCCTTCCCTTGACAACCCCATGAAAGGATCTTTCTTGAATCTTCACTATGAGGATCTGGTTAGGTTTCTGGATATAAAGCTCAGCATAGTGTTTGAGTCTCCCTAAGGCTGCACTGCCTAAGAGTTTCTTACTTTCATGCTAGTCCACAGTCAGCCTCCAGAATTTCCTCACAATTAGCAGTTAACTGTTTCTACAAGTGCATGGCTCCAGGGCCTTCTGCACCAGATAAAGGGATGTTTGCTGCATCTCTCTGGATGCACCTGTCTCCAGATATCAGAGTGGTAGACAGTTCTATTACCACAGTTCTCTAACGGGTCCAAGAAAAGTCATTTGTTTTCATTTTGCACAGCTTTTTTTGTTGTTGTTGTAATGATAAAGTGGTGCATAGCTTCCCAAGGGGAGTACTTCAAAGGTGACCATAGTGATATTTAACAATGAGGTATGTAGCACTTTTTCTAGAGTGAGTTCGCAAACTTAATTGTTAGACTGTGGGTGTGTGAGTCTGTGTGTGTGTGCATTGCCCCAGCGTATACATGAACATCTATAACTATTAATTTATTGTATTCTTACGTTTAACTTACATGTATCTTTATTTTAATGTGCTTTTCTTGTAGGCACATACATTTGGCTCTTTTTTATCTGTCAGACAACCTTTGCCCTTTATTGAAATGTTTACATCATTTGTTTTAATATTATTACTAAAATGATGGATTTTAAGTCTATTACTTGGCTGTTTGTGGTCTATTTTCCCTCTAATTTTTATTTGTTTGCCTCCCTTTGGATTAATTGAATTATTTTTTATTTGTATTATTGGTTTATTAGGTATAATTCTGCTTTTGCTTATTTGTTTTAGTAGTTACTCTGGGGGTTTCTTCTTTTTACAGGGCTTTTTAAATAGTTCCAAGTGTACAAAATGACATCATGATTAGACATTTATAGCCCTCACAAAGTGATAACCCCCCTCCCAGTCTACTATCCCTCTGACATCATATATAGTTGTTACTACACAATTGAGTATATATCCTATGCTATACTTTACATCCTGTGAATATATTTATATTTATATTATTTATATTTATATATTTAATTATAGTTGACATTCAATATTATTCTACATCAGCTTCGGGTGTACAGTGCTTTGATCAGGCATCTACACATTTTATGAAGTGATCTCCCAGATAAACGGGGGTTTCGATATGCATTCTTAATTCAATAGTCTATCTTAAATCAACAATATACCACTATAATTCAATGTATGAACCTCACAATGCTGTGCTTCCAAGTCATCCCCTGCTACTTATTTTCTGCTATTTTTTCTAAACATTTTATATCTACATATTTTATAAACTCTTCAATATATTGATATTGCTTTCTCTTTAAACAATCATTTTTCATTATAATAATTAAAAATGACAAAAAAGATTTATATTTACCAAATTAATCATTTCTGGGATTTATATATCTTTGTGCATGTTGAAGTGTCCATCTGTCCATAATTCATTTGCCTGAAGAATTTCCAGTAATATTTCTTATAGCACAAGTCTGCTGACAATGAATTCTCTCAGCTTTGTCTAAAAATCAGTCTTAATTTCACTTTCATTTTTGAATGTTGTTAAATAGATATAGAATTCTAGATTTTTTTTTTCATTCTGTTGCTTAGCGCTTACATGTTATTTTATTCTTCTCTAATTTCCATTATTTGTGAAGATTAGTCTGTAGAAATTTTTTATCTTTGGTCTTTTGTGCATAAAACCTCTTTTCCTCTGGCTTCTTTTGATGTTTTCTTTTCTTTTCTTTTCTTTTTTTTTAAGCTGAGCCATCCTGCTACCTATTGGCAGCTCAGCGACTGCTCAGCTCGGGCCGGGCATCGAATCGCTGTTGCTCAGAGCTCAAACTCTTGAGCGAGCTCTTAACCAACTGAGCCACTATGCCGGCCCTTGATGTTTTCTTTTTATCGTTGGTTAGGGATTTAATTTTGATGTTTCTTATTGTGGTATTCTTTGTGTTTATCCTGCTTGGGTGCTTATTGATTTTATTGATTCTGTGGGCTTATTGATTTCATCAAATTTGGAAAATGTTTAGCCATATTTTGTCAAATATTTTGTCTCCCATCCCCCACACACTCACACATTTGGAGCTCAAATTACATGTGCTTTGGTCTTCTCTATATGTCTTATAAATAACTAATACTTTATCTTTTAAATCTATCTTTGTGCTTAACTTTAGATAATTTCTACCACTATGTCTTCAGGTTCCTTAATATTTTCTTCTTTTGTATCTAAATGGCTATTGTGATTTTCAGCTCTACAAATTTGGGTTTTGTTATTACATTTATTTCCTCATTGTGCTCATGTTTTTGTGTTATACATTCATATATATATATATATATATATATATATATATATAGATATAGATATATAGATAGATAGATAGATAGATAGATGTTTTAAGATACTTGTCTAATAATTACATCATCTCTGTCATTTTGGGGCTCTTTTATTGATTATTTCTCTGGTGATTGCTCACATTTTTCTGCTTCTTTGTATGTTTATTGATTTCTGCTTGAATATCAAACATTGTAAATACTATATTTTGAATGTTTGAATTTTATTATCCTTAAAGACTATCAAAGTTTGTTTTGGATGCAGCTAAATTACCTGTAAATCAGCTTGATCCTTTCAATAATTATTTTCAAGCTTTGTTAGGACAATTCTATGGTAATCTTTATTTTAGTACTAGTTTACTAAGGCCTTTCTGTAATCTCTGATGAATAGCCAAGGTGTTCAATTAGTCCTCTCCACTTTGAGGTTTTTTGTTTTTTTTCCAGTAATTATTTCCCAAGCCTCAAGAGGTTTCACCCTATAAATGTAAAGCAACAGACTTAAGGGGATTCTCATGAATATTTCTAGAGTGCTTTTATTGTATCGCTCTATCCTACATAGTAATCTGATCCACAAATTTTGGACAACTCAATTTTCTAGAACTTCAGGGTGTTTTCTCTCAACTGAATAGGACTATTTTCTGCTTAGGTCTTCCCTCCCTGCATTGTGGTTAATTGTGGCTTACCATATTTTTTTCTTTCCTTTCTCTCAGAGTCACATTCCCATGTTTTCTGAGGTCTAATGTCTGAAAACAGTTACTTTGTGAATTTTGTCTAATTTTACAGTTTTTTATGTAAGAAGGGCAAATATATCAGTTACTTTTTGGAGCTGAAAAAGAAAGTTGATGAAGCAGAATTTTGGCAAGGCAATAGTCATAATTTGAGACTTATTAGGAGGCCCAATACTCCGGCACCATGTTTCCCCAGTGAAAAACAAAAGAAAGGGTAAACTGACTTCAGTTATCCCCAGTCCAAGGAGTAGCACAAGTAAATTCCATGGAAACATAGGAGAAATATAAATTAACCCCAGTCAGAACACTTGAACAATCTCCATGAAGTGGATAGTACCTAAAATGGGCTTTTAAAAATTGAGAACAATTTCAAGTAAAGAAAAAGGAAGTGAGGCATTTGAGATAAGTGAAACAGCTACAACTACAGTTAAGAAATAGGAAAATATTTGAGATATAACAAAAAGTTCAAGATGTTTAAAGCTCAGGGTCCTGGGAAATGAATTCATTAAAATATACGGGAGTTAGGTGGAATAGTCCTAAATGACATACTAAGAATTTTTTATTTTATCATTAATAATTTAAAAAAATTATTGTATTTATTAGTACATTTTATGTGTTAAGCTGTATTTGTTATTTATTATTGCATAACAAACTACTGCTAACTTAGTAACTTAAAACAACACCCTTTTATCACCTCAGTTTCTGTAGGTCAGGAATCTGGTCTTGGCTTAGCTAGGGTTTTACAAAGCTGAGTTCAAGATGTAAACGAGACAGTGTTCTCAACAGAAAGCTGTACTGGAAAATAATCTACTTCCAAGATCACTCAAGTGGTTGGCAGAAATCATTTTCTTGCATTTGTAGGGCTGAGGACCCCATGTTTTTGATGGCTAGAGAATGGAGACAGCCCATGCCTCCTAGAGCTTACTCAGAGTTGTAATATGAATGCTTACATTATCAAACCAACAAAAAGAGTCCCTTGATCAGGTCTGTTAGCAATCTAAAGTATTATATAACTTAATGGAATTATGCAATTAACACCTTTTCACCTTTGCTGTATTTCACTGGTTAGAAGCAAAAATCGCTGATCTTATTCACACTCAAGGGGATGAGATTACCTAAAGGCATGAACATCAGAATCAAGGAGTATGGCGGAGATGTCTTAGAGATCATCCATCACTCACGCACACTGCTAAGAATGTTAAACACATTATTTCAATCAATCCTTACAACAGACTATAATAAACAAGAAGTGAGAATTATACTTAAAATAAACTTATTTACATGTTCCCTGCATAGGTATTATCAATCATGTAAGACACATTATAGCTTTGCATTTTAATTTAATATTCTTGACAACTATGATTAATTAATATGATACCAAGTTTAGTTATTTCTATGCCAGTGAAGATGTGCATGTGCTGTCTAGCTTTGCTATAGTGTGATGCATTGGGATAAAAAGTCCAGGTATTTTTGCTCTACTTAAAAATATGACAGTACCTCCATTAGTTACAATATTATTATCATTGTCTAAATGCTGAGGAAATTGAAATACAAAGAAATTAAGTCATTTTCTCGAGGTCATTCAATTAGAAAATGATGGAGTTGGAAGCCAAATCCAAGTTTGTCTGTTTTTTCAACCGCTATGCTCCCTGCATCTCTGAATACTATATTTTTCAGTGAGATAGAATTGAACAACTACTCTCTTTAGGAAGATGAACTCTAGAAAGGTGTTAAAAAGGCATTGGATGTATGGAAGACAAGGGCTATGAGCTTCACAAACACAAAAACGATGATGGTTTTGCTCATCACTGACTCCTAGGTGCAATGTGTAGTAGAGAACAATTTTCAGTAAATACATATTAAAGAAAATAAAAAAAGAAAGAAAAAATAGAGAAGGTAGGAGTTATCTGTAGCAGTATGACTTATTTAGTAAGACATACTGATACAACTCTTTTGATCAATCCTGGGAAGAAGAGTTCAACAAAATTTAAAACACTAGTTTTGATTACCAAATAATATGCACAAATTCTTACTTTACTTCATCCCAGATCCTTACTTTTCCCATGAATCTCATCCCATCTTGGATATTACCCTAAGTGTAATGATCAGAAAGGGAATAGTCTGAAATATGGAGGCAGAAGGTAATGGAGACAGCTGACTGCATTTCTAACTTACATCCTTTTTTTGTTTGTTTGTCTTCTTTCTTACTAATAGAATCTCTATATCACTGGGACCAATAACATACACAGCCAAAAGACCAAACGTTCTAATTTCCGTAACAGCTAGAGTGGTTATGTGAATAAGTTTTAGTCCAATGAGATATAAGTAAAAGTTGTTGAGAAGGATTTGTTGGAAGTTTCTGTAAAGGAAGTAGGACAGACATTTGGGAATAGCTCCTATTTTTTTTCATTTTCTCCAGCCTGCAACATGGATAGAAGGTGGAAAATCTAGTGACCATATTAGGCCATGAGCTAACCTTGAAGGCATATGTCATGACAGTCTAGATTCCAACTGACGGTTCCTGAATGACTACATAGAAGACCTTAAATTTTTATATAAAGATAAATAAGCTTTTATTTTGTTAATCCTTTGAGATTTGGGGGTCGTTGTTGCAATAGTTAGCCCACAATGACTAATTCAGCTGAATTCAAACAGTGGTGTCAGAGTCAAACTACTGTGTAACATAAGCATGTCAAATTCTGTAGTAGGAAGGCTGAGTTCTGAAACAAATTAACACTATTACCTAAGGGAAATAACTTAATCTCTTATTTTTAGTTTCATCATTGTCAAGATGGGGGAAAAACCACCTACACTGGAGGGTTATTGAAAAGACCAATTGATATAATTTTTATGCAAACCTTAAGCAATTATAGAAAGATTAGCTACTAACAGTATAAGAGACAATGAGAGCCTGAACAAAGTGTAGTAGTCCAGGGAATGGAAACGAAGCAGTGCACCGAAAACCGGCTGCGAAGGCGCGCTGGCCTATTTAAACCACCCTGAAGTGACTTGCTCCAGGGTTCATTCTGCCTAAATTATTAATTTTAAAAATGTTTTCTGGCAGACAACCTTCATTTCTCTGGCTTTCTCTTAAAGAAACTTAGGGAATAATTAAAAACAATTTTACATGACGTGGCTGCTCCAGGAAACATTGCAGGTTGCAAGCACCAAAGCATCTGCTGGCATATGCACGCTCAGGTATAGACGCCACAGCCTAAAATGGATGTGTGCGGGCACAGGTTCCCTGGTAACCATGGCAAAGGCGATTCTGTTTGCTAAATATTGCCAATGGCCAGGGAAATGAATAACAGTCACCAAATCCAGAGTGCTGTCTCATGTCTTTGGTGATATCAAGCTACAAACAATGTGTCATTCCCTTCAGAAGGTGAATGGTGGCCAAGAAAGAGAGGCAATTTAAGTAAGATTTTGCCAGAAACAAAAGGTTCTGGGTAATAAAAGCAGGTAGAACAGCATATAACTTTCAACGCTATAAAAAAGCAAAAGGGAGGTGTATTAGTCAGGTTTCTCAAAACAAACAGAATACACACACACACACACACACACACACACACAGACACGCACACACACTGTCTGACAATTAAGTTCATGAACTTTCCACCATATGCTTGCACTGTGTGTTCATATATATATATATATATATATTTATATATATATATATATATATATATTTAGAGAGAGAGAGAGAGAGAGAGAGAGAGACAAAAAAAAGTATACACATTTTAAGAAAGGAAAAAGCTGTATTAAAATTATAATACTGAATATATACTGAAAACAAAAGATGAATACAAATCATGTGTATACATTTTTTGGCACCCCCAGTGTGTGTGTGTGTGTGTGTGTGTGTGTGTGTGTGTGTGTGTGTGTATTGGATTGTTGGAAAAGTCATGACGCATATTTGCAATGAAAAAAGACATATATATATATATATATGAAGACATATATATATATGTCTGAAAGCCTGAGAATCAGGGGAGACAATGGTGTAAGTCCTACTCTGAGGGTAGAAGAACACTCATGTCTCAGCCCAAGCAGTCAAGCAGAGAAAGGACAATTTTTCTCTCTTTTTCTACCATTTGTTCTACTAAGACTCTCAATGGATTGGATTATGCCCACTCATATTGGACAGGGCAATCTGCTTTACTGTATCTATGGATTTAAGTGCTACTCTCATCTGGAAATATTCTCACAGACATACCCAGAAATAATGCTTAGCCAAAATCTGGGCACGCTGTGACCCAGTCAAATTGATACATAAAATTAACCATCATAGGAAACTTATGACTTCAGGTGATGAAGACCTTTATTGGAGCACTAGCTTATTATGTTTGGCCATGGCTGTAAGCCCCAGGTCATCATGGTCCTAAACTCTTGATATTCTACTCTGAATTCACATCTTCTTCCTGAGCTGTGGTATGTTCCATCACAACACAAACTTGATACACATAAAAGTGAACTCATCACATTTCCTGTATTAGGTTGTACACAACAACAACAACAAAATCCAGCCCAAAGTGGATGGAGACCGAAAGAGAAATCATAGACTTATGTAACTGGAAAGTCTAAGTACAGCAGCTTGATTTATGGGCTAATATAATTAGACCTTACTGTTTCTCTATTTCTCAGTCCTGTAAGGGCTTCTTTCTAAGGTAGACTATATGCTTGTGAATGACAGGCAGCAACTCCAGGCCTACATGCCATTCCTCAGTAATGTCAACAAGAAAGTAACACTTTCAAAAAGTCACATAATCAATATAACATACAATGCAATGAATTAGGAGTGATATCAGAGACATTACACTCCCCACATATTAGTAAACTAATAAACATAATTCAAAATAAATTATAGATCAAATAGTAATTTCATAAGCATTAAAAGTAAGTGATAGATTTCTATTTCTGGTTAGGATATAGAAAGTCAAAAATCCCTGCTATATATGTTACAAATCAGTTTTTTAAAAACTTAACAAATGCTTGAGGGTATAAAAGTGCCAAAAAGAAATAAAATAAAAGAGAACCACTCTTGTTTCCATGCTGATAAAATGGCAGAAGATGGAAGATTCTTCCACAGTTGAGAGTAAATACATTTTGTGGGGTTTTTTTATGACTTATTTATATGTATGTTATAAAACCCACAATGCATTATTATTTTTGTCTTAATAGTCCTCTAAACAAACTTAAAGATAAATGCTTATATAATAAAAATTAATAAAGATATTTCATTTTTCTAGATAATTAGCTTTCTGATACATTTAATTCCTTCTAAAAGAACGGGGCTTCCATCTGTTTCATAAAGAAATTATTTTTATCACTTTGTATAGTACCAAAATAATAATAATAATAATATATTCTAGGTTTTATAGTACATATTTTATTCACCCTAAAGAAGGCATGAGAAGATTGAGAGAAAATCAAGAACAGATAGATGACCAAGATAGTGAACCTACACACAATCAAGCAATATTGACAATTACATTAAATATAAAGACTAAACAACTAAAATGCAGAGATTGTCAGATCGAATATAAAAAGTAAGACCCAACTGTTTGCTGTTTACGACATTGTAAAGCTATAAATTTATCCCAAATATAAAAAAGTGCAAATCTAACAAAATTCCCAAAGAAAAAACAATTTAATTGAAATATGAGAAGTTGATCCTAAAAGTCATATCAAAGAATAAAGACGCTTAGAAAGTTATGATAGTTTGGGATAAGTAGAAATATGAAGGACATACCTTATCTTTTTTCTAGATTATTTACATCTACAAGAAAAATGTGTGAGTATTGGCTAATTAACACAATCTTGGGGCGGGTGTGGGGGGTGGAACCTACATAAGGAGAAGTCTGCTGGAGTGGGGATTAGGGGCCTGTTTTGACAGAACAAATCAAAGCGGAGAGTGTATGGACCCTCTTTCCACCTCCCCCTTTTTCTGTTAAATATGTAAGTGATATAGTGACAATTATCGTGCAACCATAGGATGATAAGCATAAGGAAGAAAAGACAGCATATTTAGGATAATGCAACAGAAAGATGGCTAAGCCTAATTTTCTTGATTGTATTAATGATCTGCAGAACCAGTGCTAGCAATACTCACTTCCACATTTCTGAGAAAAATAAACCTCAATTATGTGATCACTGTTATCAAGAATTCTTTTGATTGCCATCATACCTATTTCTAACTATTCTAATTTTGAAGAGAACTGCAAATTCAACAACAGTAACTTTCAGTTCTCTTACCATCCTATTGGCAAAATTAACACTTTGGTAGTGCCAAAGAGTGAAGCAGAGAGGGCAAAGGGATTTTCCTGCTGTATAAGTGGGTTTGAAAATTGGCCCAACAACTTTGGAGAACAATTTAACAACATTTAATAAAGTTTAGAGTCATGTATGCCCCACAACACAGAATTTTATCCACAATTCTCTAAAGAAACATTCTCATATTTATGCAAGAAGAGATGCAAAATATATTTATTACTACAATTCTCATAAGAGTGAATAATTAGAAACCTTCTATATACCCACCAGTCAAAGAAATGCTTAAGTAAATTTTGGCTTAGTCCTACAGTATAATAGTAGTCAACAGTTAAAATAAATAAACTGGATCTATATGTGTCAGCATGGGTAAATCTTCAAAACAATTTTGTATTACAAATAAGTAATGTACAGAAGGATGCACACAGAAGGATACCATTCATGTAAATCCTTAGAGCACACAACCATTATATATTGTTTATGGATACACAGATTGCACTGAATTGCTAGTTGTTTCCCTAACTTTATTCTATTTTCTTCATAGTAAAAGAAGATTTAGGTGGATATTTCCACCAAATAGACACTGCATTTTTTTTTTAATTTTACTATTTAGAACCTCAAAGAGCATTTATTTATGTTGGAATATTTATTGATATTAATCATGTTCAAAATTAAAATTAAGACATGAAAATGCATTTATTTAATTAAAACATAAATGTTTACATTAACATATCATTTATGAAAAATAACTTTAAAGTAAATTTAGTGAAAGAGCGGCACTCTTACATTTTAAAAAATCTTTTTAATGTCTGACTTTATTCAAGACAAATAAAGTCTCATGTCTGTTTCTACATTCAATCTATAGTAATGTTGTTGTTGTTCATGTACGTGAAGAAAATTTGTTCGCACACAGATACATAGTTGGAAAAATGGAGGAGGTCACAGACACCTTGAAAGAATCCCAGGAACGCCAGGAGGCCTCAGATTGCACTTTGAAAACTGCTGCCTTAAGAGATAATGAGACAACAAAATCTCATGGATCAAAGCAGACTGCCTACCCTGGGCCCTCACCTCTCTATCAACTGCTATGTGAGAGAGAAATAATCTCCAATTTCCTTTGAGCCACTGTGTTTTGGGGACTCTTGGTTACAGAAGCTTAGTTAATACCCTATGTAATACAGAGAGATAAGCGAAGTATAAAATATGATCCAAAGATATATACACCCACCACAAAATGTGTTTTGGAAAGGGTACAAAGGGACTTCAAATGTATCTGTAATATTTTATTGATTTGAATCTGTACCTACTGTATTTGTCATTATGCTCTCAAAGGGCAGAGGTGAAAGTCTCAAAATTTTCCTTTATAAACATGAATTCATTGAGTCTTATTAAATAATATAATTCTAAAATTACACATGAATTTTGAGAGAAATGAATTAAGACAATGAAAATGAAATATGCACACATAAATGAATGCATGGGAAGACTTTTCTAAGCTGTTATATTTACCTTAAGTTTCTTTAAGTAAGAAGCATATTTCTTAGGGCTGGCATATTAGCATATACTCTCATGGTATCACTGATTTATTTGTTTATGTGTTTTAATCTAAAGAGTTCAAAGTAATTTATAATTAATGTAGTCACAATATTCTAGGCATTTACAATTTGGAAATCATGTTAACATCTGTAATTCTATAATATTAACGATTCTGTTAATTAGGCAGCAAGAATGACTAACGTGATGGGGCAACTGAAACCTAGAAGGCTAGATAAAATGACATGTTCACGGCCACATAGCAAGATATTTTCTCCAAGTAGATGTCAAATTAATTTTTCATATTAACATCAATTCTTAAGCTCCTTCATTAGAAATTCCCCAACACATTTCCCACTCACTTTCCATTAGCCAGAGCAAGGTTGCATGCCACTCCATGCCAGTCACTTGCAAAACAGAAGGACCAGCAAAAGCTTTTAAACCTTAATAATCACGGTCCATCCTCTGGGGTTATTGAAGGTTGGGAGCCACCTTCCTGAGTACGTTGCTATCCCAAACCAAAACCCAAACCAATTATGTTAACAAAAAAATAAATAAATGGAAACGGCTGCTGGGTGGGCAATCTAACAGTTATTCCACAACAACCATAATGTACTTTCACTTCATTTCAACCCTTCCTTTGTGCCAGATAATGTCAAGTAGAGAGAGTCCATGATGCAGGTGTTGCCTTCTAAAGATGTGAATGAGGAGAGGACATTCACTGCTTGCGTTGTGTTCAACTTTCTTTAGCTCCTTTGAACACACATACCTGTATGTGTTACATACATACTAGTGCAGCTAGGATTTTGCATAAAAATAAGAGACATTGCACTCATTAGTTCAGTGAAATGTTATCCCCTGATCATAAATTCTTCATGAGCAGGAATTTAGTCTATTTCCTTCACCATTTTATTCCTGGAGTCTCAGCCAGTGCTTTACACATAATACGTGCTCAATATGTCTCTGAATTGTTAAATCTTGTTATTTTATACCATTTCTCATCATCTATTAGTCCTGTTTCCTTGTCTCCCCTGAAACACTCTCCTTCAGAGTTTGTTCCCGCATAAAATGCCAAAGTAATAACTGATGCTTATCTAGTATTGATATCGTGCCAAGCCCTCTGTATTTTATTCATAATGTGTGTATATTCCCTCTAGTTAAATTAATTAGAATAATCACCCAGGAAAGCCCCAGCCATGTACAAGCTGGAAACCATGAAGTCACTATACATATATTCCATGCATCCTTAAACTTGAAGGTAGCAATCACAGAGAGAAGGAAACAAAATGAAACATAACACCCTACCAAAAAAACCCTGTATAGATGTTACTATCACAGTGAACAGATAGTACAGAAGATAAATAAATGCTATTGAGAAAGATACCCTTTGCATCTCACTCCATAAACCCTGAAACCCACCCCTTCCCCCAGTGACCCGTGTCCGGAACACTTAGTGGACCAGGCAGAGTTACCTCACACCAGACACAGGACACCCATGGCTGTGGAAAGTCCCTTGAAGTCACTGGGACATACACAGGAGTGTGTGTCTATGGATATAAATATAAAATGCTTCACTCACCTCG
The DNA here is from genome assembly GCF_001890085.2 of Hipposideros armiger. Lineage (NCBI taxonomy): Eukaryota > Metazoa > Chordata > Mammalia > Chiroptera > Hipposideridae > Hipposideros > Hipposideros armiger. The sequence continues at coordinate 6,873,736 of NW_017731364.1, read as the reverse complement.
GCCCCCAAAGCTGACCTTATTTGTCTGTGCTACCTTGGCTGAGTCTGAGGGCAAGGAAGGAAGAACATCTTGACCAGCTGATGCTTTGACAGATGCAGGAGAAGCATGTGTGTTTGAGCTGTGGTGCAAGCTGGCATGCTGTGCCTGCACCTCTACCTTTGCTGCCCTTGAAGTGTGGTGGGCAGATGAAGCCATACTGGCTCAGGAGGCCTCTTTGTCCAGGAAGCTCCAAACATCTTCTGTTCTTGTCTGTTTCTCTATCATAATTGTTCCTTGTAAAAATAACACGATCTCCAATTTTTTAAAATAGAAACTGGAGAAGAAATAGAAATTATAATCTCCACCACCTAGTACAAGCATTTCAGCACTACAAAAAAATTTTTTTTTGTAGTCTTTTCCTTATGCTATTAAAAATTGAATTGTGTTTTGTCTCTATCCTTCATTCTGGCAACAAAGAAAAATGCCTATGCTATATCTAAGGTGACCATATAATGAGTTTAATCCAGAACCATCTTGAGAATAAAAGGGGAGCTACAATTACTACACAAAATTATGAAATGTTAATTTATTGACCAATAAATTGATGATATATCGACGTCAAAACTTATTTTCAAAAATAAAATTCACTCTAAAATAGTTAAGTACCATGTATCTGTGTATTTTAAAGTTACATTTGAAGTTTTTAAAAAACTTCTTTATATTAATTATTTGAACTCAACAACCTAACTGAATGGTCATTGTTTGTGTAAATTCAAATGCTTTACTAATTTCTTAGTTGTATCTGTTTCAAATATCATGACACTGGTGTTTTTCTGAAGAATGCATTTTTTTCAACATAATATTACACTATTTTTTCAGATAATTGACTGAAATATTTCTTCAAAGTTGTAGTTTATAATTAATAAATTTGAAATTATTGACATTTTAATTGAATCTTCTCTGTAGACATATTTTTATAGAGGAAATACTCTCTTCATGGCAGTTGAAATATTTGATAAGCTCAGTGCAAAATTTGTAAAAACTAGGATATTTTCTACTCTAATATATTTCATATAAAATGTGCAAACATTTCAGCTGAAATATCTGTAAAGATACTATCTTTTGCCTCTATTTAGAATACCTTTCTTCAATAGATATTTTTATAAGTCAAAACTCCTTAAACAATTTGTCTCTCTTTTATTTATTTGAAAGTTTCACCAAACATGTATACTACAAAATAAAAATCCTTCTTTATTTCATTCTAAAACAGAATATAAATGTACCCAATGTAAATAAGAGCTTCATTAAAAATCTCTTTTTGCAAGCATATATTTTCCAAAACACAACTAAATTTTATGATTAAATTTTTTACACAGTGAACTTTCATCATTTGATTTGTTTTGTTCCTCTCTTGCTTTTACAGGAAAAAAAATTCAACTCTTCATATTTGTAAACATTACTTTCAATAATTACATTTATCTAAAAGTTTCAAAGCTGGTTTGTTTTTTGTTTTTTGGGTTTTTTTTTTTTTATTATTGCTTCATTTACTGAATACTTAGGCTAAAAAAAACCCAAATGATTTTGAATGAAATGCAGACAAAATGTGTAGGCCTCATTTACAAAAGGTTCAATGCCATTGCAGGATACTTAGGTTTATTTGCAAAATAATCTTAAAAATACAAATATTTCAAAATTCCATGAATGACAAACAATGCAAAGAGAAAAATGCACAGATTCTCTTGCTATAATATTTATTTTAATATATATATATTCAAGGTCAGCTTCCTCACAAAACTGTGTGTCAAAAGGAGGTACTTCAATTTATAAACATCCCTTTATCATTAGACACGAAGGTTAGGTGAACTTTGTTACCATGGTAGTAAGCAATAGTGTAATGAACAGATCTGTAACTTGGTATATTTCCTCTCCTGGGCTATCTCATCCTCACTGCTTGCATAGCTTTGGAAGTGGCAGTGGGCTGAAAGCTTGAGTTTTTTAGCGCTTTAGGCTCTAGCATGCTAAGACTATGAAGGCAGGCCATGGTCCCTATTGTCTTAGGTTTCCCTATGTTTAGTAGGGTATTTTAAAGTAATCCCTACATCTCTGCACACATCAATAGAGCTGGTCCTCAGAGTGAAACCTGGTGCCTGGTCAACTTGATTTCTCCTTTTCTCTACAAACACTGGCAGAGAGTGGCAGGAATGAGCTGTCCTCTTTTTCTCTTTCTATATGACCAGTATCTTCCTTAAACATAAAGTTATGATCAAGTCTTTCAGGCTTTAAAGTTAAAGTAGGAGATGGGAAATTCAGGAAACACACTTTCTCTTTCTTAACGAGCTTTGCTTTAAATCCCATTATAATCCAGTGGACATAAAATTCCTATGTTGGTTGCCAGAAACTGAATATTAATTTTCTCTTTCTCTCTCTCTCTGCATTCCTGCTATATCAATCCTAATTACTCTCTGTATTTCCCCACGCTGCATCCCCATAAATGGTAAATGAGTTATTCAGGCTGACTTGGGTGAAAGTCATGTATATGAGAATGCAGAAATGTATATGAGATATGCATATTTATATATTTCCAAAATGATTATCCCCCTTACAATACATTACTAAAGAAATAATTAATGGGTCAAAGTATGTATATAAGAACATTGTTATCTGATAATATTGACAAGTTGAATTGCAAAATAATTTCCTATTACTACAAGCTATATATGAGAACATTTGTTTCATTGTATCCTTATAAGGATTATCATTTTGAAACTTTTTGCTAATTTACTAATCAAAGAATAATCAAGGAATGATCTTTAGATTGCCTTAGTGTTTTGTTTTGTTCTTTTAATTCAAACTTCTCTAATTCTGCAGGCACGTAAGCTTGAACTCATGAGAGAGGAAACTTAATAACTGGATTTAGAGGTGTCAGGTGGTAAGGCACTGTGCAAAATCATGACTGAGAGATTCTTCTTACTGAGATCAACAGCTTCTGAATTTCACTTTCATTTGAAAGCAGGATGTGATTACCTGGGCTACTAGTCTAGCTATTTAGTAATATGATAATCTTTTACATTTGCTTAGCTCTCTCGGACTTCCAAAGTTGTTGCTTTACAGATGTGATTTTAATTTTTCATGAATGCTATGAAGCATTATTAATTCATTTTATAGCCCAACTGAGACCCAGTGCTCCTAAGTGATTTGCTCAAAGTGGATGGGAAGAGCAGAGCGGTGCAGTAGAAGGCCTGTTCATTGGAGTTCTGATTCTACCATGGAGAGTTCTGTTATGTCATAGAATTTCCGAACTTCCCGAGCTGCTTCCTTGTCTGCCCATCAAAATTAGAAAAGTTCAACTCAGGGATAGAGTAAGAAATTAATCTCCTGATGCTTATAAAGGACTTTTTGTTCATACCTGGGAAGGTAACAGCCAGTTAATGGTTATTCTCATTAAACAGTGCAGTGCTCTTTCTCTTACATTCCACTGCTTTTTTTTTTTTTTTAACAGAATAAATCTTTGAAAACTTAGAACAATGACTGAATGCTTTACCTCTTGTTAGGTCAAGGATCGGCAGAGGTAAAGACAGAGAAATTGAACTAACAGCTATTTTACATTTAAATTTACGTTACAAAACAACAGAACCATAAAAAGCAAGAACTATAAAAACAACAGATATTAACCCCTCTAACTATCTATACAAACAGATGTGGAAGGGTAAAGGACTGTCCCAGAATTCTTCGGGGAGCAAATTGCAGATCCGCATTTATGTTAGAAGCCTGGTCTCTGAAATCAGATCCAGGGCTTTCAACACAATGTGCGTTTTATCCTTCTCAAACTGGGCAAGAAGAGCCATAGGTTTAACCAATGAAAAATAAAGAGGCCTGCCAAAATTCCAGCCAGCCCTGCACACTTACTGGGCATCTACTGAGCGCCAGGGCCTGTGCCAAGTGCTGTGGGGGATAGAGTTGAGTAAGGCACGGTCCCTGTTCTCTCGTCAAGTGACGGAAGCAGGCACACACACAAGTAACTTGATTCCGAGGCAGACTGTGATAAGCGTTATCTTAGATCAGTGGAGGAGACAGGTCACACGACTGGAATAACATGGAGTCAGGCCCGAGGCTTAGGCCACGCTGTTATTTAAGAACCCTATCAGGTTCATCTCGGAGCTTGGCCATGGTCCAGAAACCCTGTAGCTTTTTGTCCTGGGCGTGCTGGGTCATAGGATGCTTCCCCCGCCTCTCCCTGCGTCTACTGTGAAGGCCCCTGGAGACTGAGCGTGCGCAGTAAAGGGAACCGGAGAGCGTGATTTGTTTCACGCTTTAAAATACATGATCCTAGGATGCCTGGAATTACCCAAAAATGGCCTGCTTCAAGATTACCTCTTTTCTCTCCCAGTGTGTCAGGAGGTACTAAACATTAGAGCCCCCAGTCTTCTATCCACTCAGGAAGTGAACAACATCCAAACTATCAAAAATGTGTTTATTTTTCTAGGCAGTTCTTATCTCATCATTCAGCTGTTTGCATGTCTGTCTCCCAGACAGGGGATGTTGGGTCCTGGAGGACAGAACCCTTCTGACTCACCTCACCTCTCATAGCACCCAGGGAAAGCTTTATTGTATTAAATATTCAGCCAAGTTCAGTTGAACGGAATTGAACCTCCTGCTATTCCTGAAGCTCTTCCTCATTTCCCAGCTTGAGGGCAACTTTTTCAAAATGTCTTCAAATTCAGAATTAAAATTGAAAGGAAATAAATGAGACCTTTTCAACTAAATATTGCATTGTATCAAATAGCTTGCAAAAAAAAGCAAGGGTGGGGAGAAGAATTAACTTGGATGGCAAAAGGAAAGAGGACTTTGCTGGAAGCCCAGAAGTCTGAACTTGACCCCTGGGTCTATCCAACCTCAAGCAAGCTGCTCCCTTCTCTGGGCCTCCATCTTCTTGACTGACAAACAAGAAAGCTGAATAGGTTTATTGTTAGGATTTTGTTTATTTTGAGTGCTCTGCCATTTTAATTGTGGTTATTCTTTATACTACTGAAACAATAATGGTATAATTTACAATGTATAAAACATTTATAGATGCATTATTCATTTATATCTATAGATATATATCTATACCTATAGATATATAGATATATCTATAGATATATCTATATATCTATACCTATATCTATATCTATCTATCTATCTATCTATCTATCTATCTATAAAATGACACTATGCTTCCAATATTGCAATTCTGTACTTAGGGACTGGCTATACGGAAGGGCGGGCAAGGCGAGCTGAGCAGCCAGCCCTCTGCTCCATGCTCTCTCTGAAGCAGCGCTGACCTCTAGAGCCTACTCTGGCCGAGAGCAGATTCCTGTGGTCACACTCTGATCCAAACCAACTGTTAGGGCTTTGGAATGGGCGAGGCACTGGTGTAACTGTACCCAAGAAACCCACAAATCTGTGCTCCTGCATATGCTGGCCAGACCCACAAACCAGAACTCCAGGAAGGCTTCAGGCAGAAGAGCCACCTCTTGTCTGTCTCCTTCACTCAGGCGTCACTGCCTACATCTCACACACACGTATTGTTTCAATCACCACCTAGCAGTGATAATTACCAGCTCGGGAGTTCTAACCTAAACTGGAGCTTCAGGTCCTAACCCACTTTGGAACTAACTAATCAATATCTGCATTGCGTCCTTGAGCTCAGTGTAACCCACTCTGACTGGATTGCCTTCCATCGTAACAGTGCCTCTTTCTGACCTCTCTGGCTTTGCCAACATCTGCCTTGTTCACTTGGCTCAAAATTTCCAGTTCAGCTCTGATTTCTTTTCTTGGACTTTTGCTAGTCACTGGCTGGATCCCCCATGCCTTCCGCTTGTAATATCTATGCCTGTAATACTTAGGTTCTCATCTGTGTTTCCTGAGACAAATGCTTACCATTTTAAAGTATCCTGAGCTATTTCACCATGCCCATGCTCCTTTCTAATCATGCCGTATCTCTAATCAGAAACCCTCAGAGATTCTCTATTGCCTACAACATAGGCCATTTTCTTTAGCACTGGTGTCCAAGGCCTTCCAGGATCTGGCGCAATCAGCCTATCCTGCTGTATGTCCTGCCACTAAGTGAATGGTATACTATTCACTGCGCATGCCTCCCATCCCATCCACCCCACAATGCATCACTTTTGTAACATTGTTGAGCTACTCCCTATGTCCTGCCCTACTTCTCTGCACCACTCTTATTAAAACATGATTCCATTCTCCAAGGTGCAGCTTGAGTGGCCCCTCTCCCATTACACTTTTCTCAGGCCACAAGTGTGACCTTCTTCTTCTAAGCCCCACAGTCATTTTTGCCTTTTCCCCAGAGTAAGAGCACTCATCTTAATCTGTGTCATTATTTGGTCATTTGTGTACTTATTTGTCCTTGGTCTTCTGCTAGACTCAGTAACCAGAAGGCAAGATCTGTGCTTCACTCACTAGCATACTCCATGGTGAGTGAGAGTGAATTGGGTTGGATCAGAAGACGATCTAGGGGAGTGGCACAGAGTCAAGCAGGAAGAAACTGGGCAGACAATCAAGGAGCAAATGGCTTTGTCAAGTCAACTTCTGAGTTCTTGGTTTACTTGTGGGAGCACACTTCCAGAATTGTTTTTGTTATCAGGTTGCCTGTCAGTGCATCACTGGGGAACTCGACATGTAACAAAGAGCTCAATGCAGTTTAAATGGAATGGGGTTCCAGTGAGGAATCAAAAGGAAAAGGAACAAAAGGGACAGGAAAGAAATCAAGGGCCATCATGGTCTTTTATCTGATTTATCCTATGATTTCAGCTGGGATAATATAATTATAACATGGCTACATTTCACAAAAATGCCATTTTCATGACAACCAGAAAAATGCTAAAACTGGGTAGAGCTTAAGAAAAACTGAACTTTGGTGCAAGGGAATGATAACTAAACCATAAAACTCAGTTAGCAGCTGAACCAGGATTGGGATCGTTTATCCTAATATCTAGGGTAACCTATATCCTCTCCTATGATTCTTTTAGCTATCTTTTTACTGACTTAACTACACAAAAATGCAGAGGGCCACCATGTCTATATTTAAATAGTATTGATCTTGGAGCAATGATTGAATCTCCAAAGCTTACCCCAGGGTCTTACTTCATTGTTGCCAAATCGTATTAGACTTAACTGTTTGCATGTCTGTCTCTCAGGCAGGACCTGGAAGGCCCTGGAGGACAGAGCCCCTCAGACTCACCTGTTTATCACATTAGCACTTCAAAAGTGCTTTGCTTATTAAATATCCAGTCAATGGTCAATGGATCTGCTATTCTATAGCTCTTTCCAATGTCCCCACTTTTATTTTAGGCACGAAAAGGTCTCTAATTTGAACTTGCCAGGTAAAATTCCTCTTGCAAAATACTTAAGTTGCTCCGTGCATTCCTAATAGTCATTCAACCCCACAACACAATAATCTGGCTCCTCAACCTTAAAACTCTGGCTGTTGGATATGAAGGAAGCACACTGTGCCTAGCCAGCCCTCTGCACAGGGACAGTATGTGCCCTGGGCAAGGGCCTGGGCCTCTACCCCAGCAGCTGCACCCTGAGCCAGGGGACCAGGAGCATGCCACCTGGTGCTGAGCCTCTCCTTCCACCTGACAGGAAGATGGTTTAAACTTTCTCTTGCACAATGCACTGGGGCGGAGGAGAAAGGCAGACAAAAAGAACCGGTCAGGTTCATTTCATCAGCCAGAGCAGCAGCTCCTCAATATTTCTTTGAGAAAAGATGTTGGCAGCTTAAGCACAGCATGCTCAGGCAGATCCATTTAACAGGACACATGAGCAGCCTTCAGTCTCCTCCTTCCCTCTTCACCTTTCCTCTTTCTCCTGGCCCTAGGCAAGAAGCATTTGCTTTTTTGGATGTGTAAACTGGATGTTAACAGAGAGAGTCTACCAATTGAATTTCAATTAACATGCACTTTTCTTCAATACTGCGTTCTCAACAGTTGAACTTTAGAAATAAGTATGCAATGCATTCCCCTCCCTTTTAAAGAAATGTTTTGTTTTGTTTTTTCTGGACACAAAAGTAATATGTCATTAGAGAAATTTTATTATAAATGTGCATGTATATATATATATATATATGTATATATATATATATACATACATATATATATATATATAAACATACCTATACTTAATGGATCATTTGATATAAGTAATCTATAACTTTTCACTTAAATATATGTTAAAAGTATTGTTTCATGCTAGGAAAATTTACTTTCACAGTGTGATCATTTGGTCACATAGCATTACCGTATAGAGTTATAACAAAATTGATTTACTTCTACACTGCTAGACATTAGAGTATATTTCTTGGTTACTACACACAACACAGTGTTAAATATCTTATACAAAATCTGTTGTGTGTGAATCTTCTTCTGTGTTCTCTTTCTACTTTGTGAGACATAACACTGATCTAAATGATCAAATTTAGGCAACGGATCCAAGGTTGGACTGTGGGATGTTAGGGAAGCACAGGGAGACTGAGAAAGGGAAGCACTGAAACTACAATTGCCAGTTCTCTGGCCTCATTACTGCCCACAGTTTTCTGTTGCCAAAATTCTCTCTTGTTAAAAAACCTGCCCCAAGACTCGCAGACCTTAATTGATCCATACTTTCACTCATCCCTTTAATTACAGTCCTAACGCACACAGAGACCCATGTAGATCAGCCCATGAGCCCTGCCAAGTTCAACCAGCATAGTTCCACAGGTGAAAGTAATAAAAGCAAGTTCATTCTCTATCTTTATCCATATTTAGACCTTAAAAAGGGTCCAAATAACCAATCCATAGCAACACTTAACAATTATTTAGCCACTTTTAAGCCCTTTATTATGTATGTAGATCAACTTCATCCTCTCAGCAAGAAGAATCTTTCCTCATAAGAGTAAAATGGGAAGGAAAATAAAGGATTCTATTGGGTTGTCAGAAAAGTTGTGACACATTTTTGCAATGAAAAACAGAAAAAATACGTTATGACTTTTCTGACAACCCAATATTTGGTGGACAAGAGTGAAGAACTAAATGTTAGAAAGTTTTCTCTGTTACATCATCATTCCTCAAATATTTACTAAATTAGATAAGCCAGACACTATGCTGGTTCCTATAGGAAATATCACTTGAAGAAGAAAATTTTTACTATTAAGAAGTAGAACTAGTTGGGGAGGCTAGCAAATAGTGAACTACCTGACGAGAGGGTTGGTCTTCCATTACAGAAAGAAAGGGACACCTGGCTACTGGTGCCTTGTCTCTGTTGATTCCAGCTGGGACGGGGGCAAGTCCCAGATCTTTAATGTCATAAGCATTAACTTACTGAAGAGATACGGGCATGGAAATCCCTATGGGGGGAGCAAACACATTTGACACCTAAACGTAAGCTTCAAGAGTTTATAATCTAGTTAGATGAATGATAGACTTTTACACATGAATTAGACTTATACATAAATGAGCAGCTCTTCAAGGAATTATATAAGCAGCAAGAGTCAACATTTTAAAATAGAAAGGTAACGTCTCTTGTGAGGATGCTCAGGGAGGATTTCAGAAAAGGAAATGGGAGGAAACTATACTTTGAAGACTTTTTCCTCCCTTGTAGTTCAAGTAGAGTTGCTAGAGGGATATGGAATTGGAGCTGCAAGGATAATATTGAGGTAACACCACATAATACAATGAACTTCTACTCTACTTGGTCTTCTGACTTCATAAATATTTGGTGAGTATCTACGATGAGTGAGAAAAGCTGTCAAATTCTAATGATATGAAGATTCATAAGACATGGAACTCTATTCAAGTTACTTTGAGGGAAAGGCAATCATTTTTGTATTCTACTTCACACTTGACATACCTTATTCATTTATGTTGTTTCAAGCTCAACAAAAATGCAGTAGGATTGGTATTACTATCACTATCTTACTCATAAAAACAAAACAAACCATACCAAAAAACAAAACAAAACAAACAAACAAACAAAAACAAAAAACCCCACAAAAAACTAGCCAGGGTTTGTTACTTGCTCTAGACTGTATGGGGCCCCAAACCAGTGTATTTACCCTGTATGGCAGCTACTGCTGCAGGATGTTTTGTACAAATAAAATTAACTTTGGGTCTTCTATCATTCATGATTATTCAGCTTAATAACTGCACTGATCATTTTCACAGTTTATTTCTTAGATATTTGTCTTCTCCATATTTTAGAAATTCATTATTTCAATAGTTAGGTAACAGAGATCCCAGCATCTGGGGAGGAATTATCTGCTTTCTATGACATTTACTAACTACCAAGGAGTTGGCTTAGCTCATTAGTCAGCTCTGCATAATTTTCCATGTATTTTAATTCATTTTGCACTGAAACACTTAGTTTTAATTTTTCAACATTTTATAACTTTAAACAAGTTTTAATCTATTAGTTTGATATTATTAAAATATATTAATATGTTTTATTTAACACATATTTAATATATATATACAGTATATATTAATATATTGTTAATAATAATACATAATATGTATAATACATTATTATAATATCCTATTGTTTGCTATAATATATAATATGAGTGATTTCTTTTTAAATATACACTTTTATTAATGCCTGATAGAAATTAAATAACTATAAATATGTTTTCCATATTTATATTAAAAAGTGAACTAGATCTATGACTTCCAACAGTCTGGCAATTGCTATAAAATTTAAACACAGACACACACACAACTTTTAGGGAGCATTTTGAAGAAACCATTGTATACTAGGCGTTATGCTGGGCACTTTGTGTTCCTTGATGCCTGTAATTATCAAAATAAGCCTCTAAGTTTGAAGTGATGGTCCCTGCTTTACAAATGAGGAAATGCTCCCAGAAGTATTTATAAACTCAGACAAGGTCATATCTGGCAAGTGGGAGAAACAGGATGTGTCGAAATGAATGACTTTTATCCCAGGATTGGGAAGTGGGAAAAGGAGACATCTGTGACGTTATTTTCTTGTGTTGCTGAAGTGGATCACTACGACCAATCTAACACTATGAATGAAATGTTAGCAGATCTCCTGCCCTCTTTGCCTATTTGCCGATAGAGCTCAGTTTTGGAACTGCATTATGGAAAAAGTATAAGTCCATTGCTACTGTCACAAACTTCATTTTTCTTCCTTTAACTTTGCCACTAATTTCAGCTGTTCTTATGCAAATGTGTAGTCTTATCTAGTCTTATCATCTGGACCACCAGTAATTTTCTCCTCTCAAGCTCACAATTTCCACCCCCACATTGTACTCATTTCCAATAAAAATAATTGTCCTAACAGAAGGTACTTATGAGAATTCCATCTCAAATAATACTGTCGCTTGAAAAACATGGCATCTTTCTTCTGGTGAACATACGGGATTTTTGCAAACACTGTTAATAACAATACAACTTCACAGAATACTAGGGCATAAAGAAGAGGACATGATATCTATCATTTATTAAGCATACCCTCTACATTTCAGGCAGTTCTCTTTTAATATTCCCAGTTGGGTACCACCAAAAAGACAAGGAAAGTAAACAGTATGAGCTTAGAATTAACTCACAGTCATACAGATAAATTAGTGGTAGAACAAGACGCAGTGTCTGATCCTAAAGTTAGAGAGCCATGTACTACTAATAAGAGCTTAAAGTATTGCTTGATTTTTCCAAATTTCAAGTTCCTCACTGTTAAATGAGGGCTGTTAATAGCTGTCCTGCCTACTTCACAGGTTGTTTGAAAAGATCAAAAAAGTTAATGGATGAAAGTGAGAACACTTGACACGAAGTATGAAACAGTACAGAAATATTGTACAAGGTTTTGTCAGTCTGCTTAATGCATCTCTCTTTTTTTATTGAATAGATACTTATTACACACTTATTGATAATAGGAATGTTCTAACTTTGGGACTATGCTCAAGGATAACCAAATATACAATTCTCAAGAAAAGTTTGACTTTCAAAGGTGAAAGTGGAGAAGTAAGACTGAAGTCTAAATCAGGTATGGTGGTTTGGCTCAGAATATCTATTCCAATTTTCCTCTAGTGTGACTTCCCTTTCCCGTGGAGAGCAGAAAGCCAAAACAAACATTTCTCCAATTCATTTTCAGCTGGTGATACAAGTTTGATTCAGGTTACACAGCAGATGCAATCATATGAGACTTGCAATTGGAACTGAGGTAAAGGGGATATTGGGCATGTACTTTGTCAATGTGGATTATAGCAAATGTGGCATGGTTCTGGAGACAAACTCTCAGAGGCTCGCTGATTTAGCAGAAATGGCTTCTCAATAGTACAAAAGGTGGCATGATGTGAAACTCTGGAGCTACTTGCATAGTGACAGCTTCCTGATTTTGCACACAAGGTTTCCGGATTGGAGGACAGCGATGCTGTTCTAGAACCAGTAACTGCAGCTAACTTACCAGCTCAGACTGAGGCAGTCAGTCCTGTGTTTATATACATAATAAGGGATGCCTCTTGATTTGACCGTCAGCTTCTTCATCATGGCAGGAGAAGCATCTCCTTTAGCAGCCTGGTTCTGCAGTATACACTTGAGAAAACAGATTCTGGAATCTCATCCTATAGATGTTTATTTAGCCATCTTAATAATTCTGACATATTTTAATAAATCTTTTCATTCAAATTGTCCAGAGTGAAACTTGTCCTTCGCATCAGAATCTTGATCAATGTGAACCCCCAAAGAGGAGATTCAGAGCACATAAAAGAATAGTTTTTAAAGGCTATTTTTAGAAGTAAATCAAGTAATTGAGTTGAATAATAATTGACCCTGATAGTAGGTCTCCTATCGTGATCTCTCTCTTTTTCACTCCCAGTTATTTTCTGCTTTTTTCTCCCTATTCTTCATGTATTGCTTTGTCATTCAGAGGAAAAGTACGAGTAGACTGTATATTTAGCTATAACATCTGCAAGGAAATGTTCTTTTGAAATGCAATGTCATGTTTCTAGTTTGCATTGTTTGATTCCTCTTCAATATGGTGTGATGATCTTTATTCAAATCAAACTCATTTTCCACTTTATCCTCAAGTGTACATTCTCTGACTCTTTTTTTTTTTTACATAAGAAAGTAATCATTACTGATAATTCATCTTTCTTTTAATTGAGTAGGGGCTTTACTAAGTAAAAGCTTTATTTTTCTTCAATATAGTCACCTACCTTTCAAAACAACACTAGGACTATAGATTAGTTCCAAGCTCAGAATAAGGGCAAAAAGCAATTGATAATTAGTCTTCGGTGTGTCTTCCAGACCTGTCCCACCCCACTCACAGTGGCCAATCATGAATGAGGTGGTTATATTGTTCCAGACTAAGGGCACTCATTTTTCTTATCTATAAAATGAGAAGATAGGACTGGATAATTCATGTGTTTTGTTATTTAACCACCATTTGTTGAAACCTACCAAATGCCAAGTCATATGCTTACAGTTAATGTTACAGAGATGGATGAGACTACAATCCCTGCTTCAAGGATTGCAACATCTGTTGGGGGAGACAGACATAAGCCAATAATAATAACTCAATGTGATGATCTGTAATGACTCTTCCACTTATGAGTCAAATGAATATGTTTCCCTTTTCCTCACACACACCCTCATACAGGAGGAAATTAATTGCAGAAGAGTTCAGACAGAGACAGACTCCATGCAGATCACTGTTAATTAAAGAAGGTCTATCACAGAAGATATAAGAATAATAATTTTTACTCCCTGGACTTCATTTACAGTTACTTTGTCCTTTTGGAGAAAGGTTAACTGTGAGAGGCTTATAAAAGTCTTGATGAAATTGAGTAAGCCATAAAGAAAAAATATTCCCATTTAATTTCATAATTATTGGGTCATTTCTGGAGTCAACTATATTCTCATGCAGAGCTCTGCTCTGGGACATCTCCCACTATCAGAGCAACCAAAAGGTGACGTTCTTTGATGATTGTTTTCCTGGTTTCCAGGAAGAAATGTGAAGATACTCTGGAAACAATCACATAAGAAGATGTCAAGTCTCAGGTTTCAGACTCAGAATCTCTAAGCTGAGTTGTACCTTTGGTACTTACTAAGTATATATATGTGATCTAAAAAAGGACCCTAGGCAAGTCACTTGATCCCTTTGGGCAACACTCTGTTAATTTGTCTGTTTGTTTGCAATTAAAAAATGGTGACCACTTTTGTCTGCCTCACAGAAGGATTGGGAAACTCACAGTACTTACAGCCTTTAAAGAGGGTCACACATGTTAGATGGGGGTATATAGTTGAGGAAGTAAAATGGGAGAGAGTGGTAAGTGCTAGGAATGGGAAGTTACAACAAATAACATAGCTATATCAATTCAGAGCTACAGGGGCCTTAGGGATGACTTAGTTCCATATTCTCATGTCATCTCACGGGTAACAAAGAAAGCCCATTAGAGGAAGTACTAAGTAAGACTTGTGCCATATTATCACTTGCACATATTCCAGCCAAGTACTAAGAATTAGAAGTAACAGTCATACAGATATTTCATGAGTTCAGAAGTATTTAGGACAGTGACCATTTCGACGATTTTTTTGTTTGTTTTGTGTTTTGGTTTTTCTATTGTGAGTACTTTCATATGCAACTAATTCACTGGGCATTTCTAGATTTCTGGATTTAGTTTCCTGCTCTAAAAGTATACTCTCTCAGAGCAAACTAGCTCTCAGGGCAATGACACATAACATTAATATTTTTTAAACTTCAAATCTGTAAATGTATGTTTTGGAAATATCCAGGCTTCCGAATTTCAATGACTATAGGTTCCCTCCACCGCTCTTCAAGCTTTTGCCCTTGGAAGATTGGTATCTTGGCTCTGTTTAGGAAAAGAGCCTTCTTCTAAACCAAATGACGCATTTCCAACCTGCCCTCACTTGCTGTCTTCTATCATAGATAATTTCAAGACTGAAAAGTCACAGTGGTTGTTAGGAGACAATTATCCACGGCGTTCCCCATTTCTATACTTCCTCTGAGCAGAGACACTAACTACCCTTCATTCCAGAATGTATTTTCAAGGGTGTTCAGGTGGTGAAGAGCCTCAAATAATCATGATAGTGTCTCTTTTTCAACAAAGGGAAAGTGGGTGTACAGGCCATTATAAAATATCCACATTCCCTAAACTTAGGACTCCTTTCCTGTAATGTATCCAAGTGTGTGTAGGTGGCACCTGGCACTCTTTTTGCCGCTGTTTGAGAGTTGGGCCTTAGGGAATCCATGCAAAATTGCTGACAGGCAGGCTGCTTCCCTCTGTCACTGACCTAATAGTCTTGTGTTCTCTACCAGCATCCATACACAGTGGCAGGCTAATGTATTATCTTGTATGTGAATGCTCAGGCTCTTTCCAGCTCTCGACAGCAGCTATGGTGGTTTATTCAGCAACAGGCCTTCCATCCCATTCCTATTTGATAAAGATCGGTTTACAAATGTAAACGTGATGCCAAACTAGTCAAGGTGATGTGAGGGAAAACATGGGAGAAGGCTTCCTAGGTCTTTATAAATCAAAGAGGAAGAGAAAACAAGTGTAATTCTTATAAAACATTTCAGCCATTTTGCTTCAACTATGGAGATGACAAAAACCACACACGGAAAAATGAGGGAAGGAAAGTACTGAGAAAAGGAACCAGCCCTAACTTGGCTGCAGCTAAGCCACCCAACTGCTACTGTGTCAGAGAATACATTTCCTTATTGTTTAAGGCAATTTGCTTCAAGTTCTTTTGTTCACTTTTATCCAAATGCGCTCTGTTGATACTCTGGCCTCTGAGCGATGTCTCTTATTGACTCATATATTCTCTCTTTGACCAACTACAATGAGGCTTCTGCTTCTACTACTACATTGGCATTTAGTTTCAATTTTTCTCATGATATACACACGGAAGAGAGCATAAAATGTAATATATACCATTTAAAAGTTAAAAATAAAGCAAACCCAAATCACCAGCCATGTTAAGTAATAAAATATTGATAGCATCCCACATAGGAGCCTCTTTATAATCATGATCTCCCCCTGTCCCCCTAGAGATAACCACATTTCAGAATTTTGCCATAAACATTTTCTTGCCTTTTCTTTTTACAGCTTCACCCCCACCCCCTAAGAATGCATGTTTAGCTTTGCTTGCTTTTGAACTTTATATAAATTGAATTGTAGTCTATGTATTATTTTCTGTCTAGCTTCTTTATCAATTTCTATGTGACATCCATCAATTTGTTGTATAAAGCTTTTTTTTTTTTCATTTATATTGTTGCATACGATTCTATTGCATGAAAATACCAGTACTTATTTATCCATGTTTCTGTTCATGGGCATTTGGCTGTTTTTCATTGGAGACAAAAAATAAAAATTCTGACAACCACATTCTTCCAAAGGTATCTTAGCACTTATCTCCAAGGTATTTTCTAGGTTGTATAACAGGGAATTTCTGGATCACAAAATGTGGATATTCTCAAATTTACTACACAATGTCAAATATTTTTAAATGGCATAGCAATATATATTCTCACTAAAAGTATAAGAGAGTACCTATTGTAATAAAATCTCTGCAACATTTGGTGTTGTCCGACATTTTTGCTAAACAATTGAGAAGAAAAGCTCATTGTACTTTTGATTTGCATTATTTGTGATTGCTTATTGAAGATATGTTATATGTTTGTAGGCCATTTGGCTATGCCCTATTGTGATTTGCCTGTTCAAAATTTTTTTTCCCATTTCTTTATTGTGTTGTCTGATTTTTAAAGTTTATTTGTAGTCATACTTAACATATTCTGGGTACTGGTTCCAGGTACTGTGGTGCCAATATCTCCTTCCAACATCTGAGACTCCCTTTTATTTCTTTATGATATTTGGATGATCTAAGTTTAAATTTTTACTACAGTCAAATTCATCACGTTTTTTT
>NW_017731364.1:6849013-6856783 GCF_001890085.2 Hipposideros armiger | reverse complement strand
GCTGCTCAGCTCGGGCTGGCCTCGAACCGCTGTTGCTCAGAGCTCAAACTCTTGAGCGAGCTCTTAACCAACTGAGCCATTCGGCCGGCCCTCATCACGTTTTTTATGGTTACTACTTTTTTGGAACTAATTTAAAAGATTCTTAAGCTATGGCCATGAAGATGTTCTATATTATTTTAGAACAACTTTAAAACTTTGACTTCCACATGTAAGATTTTAATGTACATGAAATTCATTTTCTTTTTTTGCATGCTGTGATAAAGGACAGTCTTTTGTCTCAGCACCATTCATTCCTCACTGACCTATGATGCCATCTCAGTTATAAATCAAGTGTCCATTTATGTGGCAATCTGATCTAAATTCCTCATGCTGTTTATTCAAAGGATGATGAGATCATCAGTCAACATAAAATAAAAAAGACAAAGCTGTATTTATTCTTTACTAGAGCAAGGGAGAGGTCTACTCATCAAAGACATTCCCTGAGAACAGACAGCTGATCTTACATAAAGTTTTTGGGAAGTATGGATTTTCAGAAATTTAAGTGAATTCACATAATCTGGACATGTGTAATTAACTCGCAAAAGACTGTTATTGATTGACTGGTACTCAGATGTGGGTTCATTGAAGTCGGTCTATCACAAACTGTCTGATTTTCAGAAGAGAGGGGTGATACTGACTGCTCAGCTTGCAAAAGTGCATTTGCTAAGGCAAGTTATTGCTCATTATTTGAACAAGCTTAAAACTGATTCAGATAACTACTTGTAACCATGACTAAAGAATAATCAATCTTTCCCTATGGTTGCAGAAACTTTTAAAAATATCAATTTTATTGTTCTGTATCACACTGTGTTAATTACTGTAACTTTCTGATGAGTCTTAATATCTGGTACAACAAGTTCTTCCATTTTATTCTTTTTTGTTCAAGAGTGCCTTAGGTATTCTCATCTATTTTACTTCTGCATAAATTTTAGAAAATGTTTTTTTTAAACTTATGCACATATAACCTTGTGATTTTATTTGTATTCTATTAAAACTCTAGATCAATTTTAAAGAATTGACATTCTGTAATATTGACTCTCCTAATCTAAGGATATGAGATTTTCATTTGTTGATGTATTTTTTCCATGTCACTCAAAAAAAATATTAGTTTCTATATCTTGTACACCTTTTGCTAGCTTTATTCCCAGGTACATCACATTATTTTACAACATCATGAATGAACTATTTATATCCTAACTGTTTATTTCTGGTGAAGTTTTGCAATTGATTTTTGTATTTTGAGTTTGTGTCTAGCAGTATCACTAACTTTTCTTATTTTCATCATGTATCAATAGAATATTTTTGGAATTTGTCATGTAGACAACAATATAATCTTTTTTGTTACTTCCTTTCTCATTCTTTTAACTTTTATTTCTTAACTTGTATTTCAATTCAATGGGTAGGACCTCTAATGCAATATTGAATAGAAGTTGTGATATTCAGAATTCCTCTAGCCACATTTTAGACTACATTTTCAAGCTTCTTTTTGTAATTACAGGTGGAGATATGATTAAATCTTTACCAATGGAATTTGGGGAGAATTGTAGCATGTTACTTCCAGCATTTGTCTATCAAGTAATTACAGGTGATCCTTCATTTCCTCCCTCTCCTTTTCTACCTGCTAGATGGAGAAGACTCTGAGAATCTGCAGAAGAAAAAGCTATAAGATGAAAGGAGCCTAGGTGCCTAAGTGCCATGTAGATTGCTACCTTATCAGGATAACTCACATTGTCACATAAGTGAGGATTGAAGTTTATTGTTTCTTACCCTTTGGATTAATCTGGTATATCAACTAGAAAGCATATACAATAAAATCTTGATTGTGAGTAACTTGGTTTGTGGGTATTTCGCAAGATGAGCAAACATTTCTAGTACATCTTAACTTGGTAAACAAGTGATGTCTTGCAATATGAGTAGTTTGTTTCTAGAATGAATTATGCTTGCAAACCAAGGTATTACTGTACTTAATTAATTAATTTCAGTCTTTTTCTCTTTCTAATATATGCATTTTACACCTAAAAATCCCTTTGTAAGAACTGTTTCAGCTGTATTTAGCTAAGTAGCATTGCATTTGCATTTGCTTAGTTCAAAAAAACTTATTTTCTATATAATTTATTCTTTAATTTCTAATATATCAATGTCGTTTTCTTTTCAAGCATGAATTTGTTTCTATTTATTGTTAAGGTATTTAATTCTAGCTTAATTATATTGTCTTCAGATAACATGCTCTGTATGTATTTAATCCTTGAACAATTGCTAAAATCTGTTACCTAAATTAAGGTCAACTTTTATAAATGGCTATATTTATATGTACTCAGAAAGAATGAGTGTTGTATAGCTATTTGATGTAATGTTCTATATGTCCCCTAGGTCTTTTTTGTAATAATATTGCTTAACTATATCCTTATGGAGTTTTGATCTGCTTGATCTATCAATTACTCAAAGAAACATGTTAAAATATCCCACTGTGATTTTGAATTTTTTTTTAAATTTCTCTTACAACTCTGTTGAGTTTTTGCTTTCCGTATTCTAAAGCTCTTTTATTAGCTATATATAAATAAAAAATCACAACTTCCTAGTGAATTAAATGCTTATTATTATGAAACAATCCTGTTCTACTCTAGTAATGCTTTTTGCCTTATATGTACTTTGTCTGATATTAATATAATTGTCTTTCAGTAATTTCCTAGTATATCCTTTTCCATTATTTTAGTTTCAAACTTTCTGTATCTTTATGATATGCGTATATTCCTTAAATAATATCCGTTAGATATTTTTCTAACTTAATATACTGATCTTTGTTTTTATTGGTATAACTAAACACATTTACATTTTAATGTTTTTACTAATACACTTTACTATCTTCCTTCCTGTTTTGCATTTGCCCCACTCCTTTACATACTTTCTACTTTTTGGCTTTCCTTTGGATTTTTGAAAATTATCATTTGCCATTTACTTGTTTGAAAATAATGCATTCTTTTTCTTTTTCTTTTTTTTTTTTTAGTGGCTATTGAAAAAGTGTAACATAATTAGTATATCAAAGTCTATATTTAAATAATACTATTACCTCTTTCTGAATAGTGTAGGACATTAAAATGTTTCCTTTACTATACCCCTGACTTATGTGTACTGTTTAGCATATTTTAATTGTTTAAAAAACCAAACAAACAAAAAAACATCACGATAATTTATTTTCCTAGCCCTCGCTCATGTAATACTTCTGGACCCTGGCAAAGATGGAATGCCTGACTACAGGACATTGTGTGACCATGCAGCCAGAGCTGCCCATCATGAGCTGGCTTTCCATCAGACTTACCAAATCTTATGGTCAGATAGATTTCATAGTGTCCATTGTAACATGGAGATTTTGCACCTGTGATTAAACACCAGCAGGGGTAGAGGACATGAGGAAGCTGCATGAGAAAATAGCTCAGAAGCCCATGTCAGTCACCACTTTTGCATCAATACTTCTCCCCCCTCTCACACTCTGGTTGCATGAGCATTTTTATGACCAATAGAAAAGAGAAAAAGCTAAGCTTAGTTTATGGATAGGTTGGTTCCATATGTAGATGTAAGCTGAAAATGGAAAGTAGCTTCACTAAAGCTTCACTCAAGAGTAGACCTGAAAGATAATTGCAAGTAGAAATCTTCCTAATGGACAGCATTTGCAGCTAGTTTACCTAGCCACCAACACTGTATAAAAAGAAAGTGGTCAAAGGTAGGGATATATACAGACTCATGATCAGTGGTAAACGGTTTGGCTGGTTGGTCAGAGACAGATATAGAGAGAGACTGAAAGAGCAAGATGAGGAGATCTGGGGAGGAAGCTGGGGGATGTACATATGGGAAAGGACAACAAGTATAAAGGACTTCGCATTGCACATTGCTGGTAATACCAACAAGACAGCATCTATCACAGAAGAGTCAGTAAACAACCAAGTAGATAAAATCAGCTGGCCTGTTGATGTCAGACAGTCATTGTCCCCTCCCAGCTCTGCTCAGTTGTGCAATGGATTCATAGAAAGAAAAAAACGAAGCTATGAAAGTCGGCTTGGAAGCAATAGATGGACCCAATAGTATGGGCTTTTTCTCACCAAGGTTGATCTAATGACTGCTACTGTTTAATGCCCAATATTCCAGAAAAGGAGATCAAAGTTGAACTCCAAATATAATTGCTTTTTTTTTGAGGAGACCAAGTCAGCACTTGGTGGTGGTTCCATTTTGGAAAATGCAAAATTTCATATTGATTGAAATTCTTCATCTGTATCAAGAATTTCATACTGATACATATGCAGGTATTGATACGGGCCAAGGGAGTAGCCCCACCCCCACTTCACTGGACAACTTTTACATCTGATCTTCCCTACTTCATTAGCCCCTGGCTTTGATTACTCTTCTAATCAGTTTCTGAATCCTAAATTAAAGATTACCCCTAGAATGAATCACAGAATATCTCTCACCCACCCAAGCTTTAAATAACTACTTAAAACCTGTGACTTTCCAACATTCCCCAAGCCATTCCAGACTTAACTCTCGAATAATCCCATCCCACAGACTAAATAGATTTTAACATTTTCCCTAGGCCAGTATACTTGTTGATTGTAAACATTAAAGGCTAATGTTCTTTCCAAACCTATAGCCACCCTACATCAATAGCTTTGAGCTCTGCTCTTTAAGAAATTTATTAATTAAAATCTATTTTTCCTCATTTAGGGGCTCTGGGGATACAGAGGGTAGCCCAGCAAGATTGCCAGTCACAACCAAAGAAGCCAACATGGTCTTTCAGGTTGATCTTGAGACCCCTTCCTCTCATCTGAGATCAGACAGGGTGAGAGTTCCGTGAATCCCCCAAATAGGCAGGGACAGCTCTACACCCCTGCCCAGCAGGAAGCAGGTATAGAATAAAAGACCTCCTGTCCCTCAGCTTCCCATAGAGATTTTATGGGGACCACATCTCACAAGGGAAAACGAGGCAGGCAGTTAGAGGCAGGCATTGGGTCTCTGTATTCCTGCATGTCCCACAGAATGCACAGCCCAGTGACCTCCCCTCTCCACCCAAAACTTCTCTTTTCTTCTAATAAACTCCTTTTCTAAAGAGATGAGATCAATCAGGTGGTCCCACATCCAGAGAGGAACAGCCCATTCTAGAGGAAGAAGGGATAAAAACTCTAAGTCCTGGCCAATCAACACCTTTTGAGCGTTTTGAGCCTTGCCTCTGCTCCGGCCTGCTCCAAACTCTTTGGAGTGTACTTTCTCTCCTAATAATGACTCCCTGGCCCTGGCCCCCTTGGGCCTTTTGAGCTTCCTTTGCTTGGCCTACTCCAAATTCTTTGGAGTGTACTTTCTTTTCTAATAATGGCCCTTGAGCCATTTTCTACTGCTTGGGCCTGCTTCTGCTTCTTTGAAATGTATTTTTACTTCTAATACTCCTTTTCTGCAACTTTATCTCTCTGGTCCATGCTTCCATTCTTCGGTTCCACGAGACCATGACCCTGGCACAAGAAATATCTCACATCAGTATGTTTTCTTTTCTTCACCAAGATAACTAACCAAGGGATGACAGAGCACCTGATGCACAGATACAGGATCCCATATGTCATTAAACTATTAAGGACCCAAGGATACATATTTGCAGTAAATAAGTACAGTAATGATGTGATCATCGTGCATGACCTGAACACTGATGGTATGATAAAATCATAAAATGGAATTTTTGAAGACATGATATTGAAGATATGAAGCTTAGATATGATGTCTATAAAGTTAGGATGACATCCATCAGGAAGTAGTGTACACCTCAATGAATGACCATTACACGGCACTGTCTCCTGTTGGTAGAATATAGGATATAGGAACCAGAGAGTGGAAGTAATAGTGGCCTCATTTACTATCACTGCCAGTGACACATTTGGGGAATTTGTGCTTTATGTGTCTGCAACATTAACCTTTTAAGTCTAGAAAGTTTCAGTGTCAGACAAGTTGTTATTTAAAAGAAATAGTAGACAAAGAAGATACCATCTCTCACAGTTTACAGTGATTGAAAGAAAATTAAGATATTGATAATAATAGTAGTACAAGTATAATGAAAGCATAGAGAGGAGGTTTCTAAGCCAAATAGATATATTATTTCAGTGGTCAAGGATGAGATAGGAATTGAAAGAGAATTAGAAAAAGCAGGAAAGCATGCCAGGGAGAGGTAATGATTGAATTAGATTTCATAGGAAAGAAAGCAGTTAATCATGCATATGTGTAGGTGAAAGTCATTCAAGCAAAAGGCAGAGAAACTCACACGAAGACTAGATGTACAGATTTCTAATTCCTGTAAGTGGAATGGAGTTTCAGAGGGAAAGGAATGTGCCAGAAGGTCAGGCAACAGAGGCAGACAGATGACAGAGCAGAAGCCTTTAATGCCACAGATGCCTGGGGGCGATAGGAAGTCATCAAAGGGTTTTAATCAGGAGAATGAGGTGACTCCATGTGCACTGAGAAAACTGAACTAAGAACTCCCATTATTGTATGCCTGGTCCTCAGTCCATTCAGAAAAGAAAAATCCCACTTTTGGCAGTAAACTCGTATCTTGAAAAGATTTATAGACTTCTGGAGAAATTCCAGGGAAATACTTCAAGTTCAGAACCCACTGTGCTTTGGAGAGAGAGAAAGAAAGAAAAAAAGAAAAAGAAAGAAAGAAAACACTTCACATTTGAAAGTGTGGTTTTTTTTTAACTTTTTTGGTGGGGGAAGAGATAAATTTAGATTTTTGGACAATCAGGCCCTGATTACAGAGGCAGAAGGTATAATTACTTGAATAATGAGTTGTCTTAGGAACCAGATTTTTCCATTAAAAAGAGGACAAGACGTGCTACAAGAAAATCCTCCTGAGCTGAAGCATTGGGTTTTAGTTCTGCAAAGATTCAACACATTATTGTAGTTAAATCAGGGGCAATGCTTTGCTGAGAGATTGTTCTAAAGAAATACATACATACATACATACATACATAAAATGCATACATAAATTGGATCTCTAAATGCATTTGCTAATCAACTCTCTGTTAAAAGCGACTCCATTTGGGGTACCAGTAAGGAGTTTTAGCCCAAGGAGCGATCTTTCTCAATGCCTTTGGAATTTCAGATTTAAAGCCCAGGGTGCATTAGAAACCTGTTCCATTGAGTATATATCCTCCTGTATGTGCACAAGCTTTCCTTTGGACTTTTATATTTATCATGAATTGCTCCTTTCTTGGTGCTCATGTAGCACTTTTTTCATGACCAAACTTTGTGTGTCTTAACTCAAGGGACTGTGAATGCACTAGTCATGAAGACTTTTCCCTGGATTGTAAGAAACTTGAAATTTTAAAGGAATTTTGAATGCCAATCCTGCCACTTGCTAGTGGCCAGAAGCAAGAGAACCTCAGTGGGTCTCAGTTTGCTCCTTTGTGAATTGGAAACAAAAGGCCTCTGATGGAAGGTTCCTATTGTGTTCATCTCAAGCCAGACATTAAAATCACTTGGAGAAGATTTAAAAAGAAGACTTTTGACAGAGTCTCATCTACAGATTTGGGTCTCATCTGATTTGATGGACCAGGACACTAGCATTTTTAAAAAGCTTCTTAAGCAATTCAAATATATAGCCATAGTGTGTAAATGTACCAAAGTTTCTTAATCCAGTCATCTACCGATGGGCATTTTGGTTGTTTCCAAGTCTTAGCTATTGTGAATAACGCCGCAATGAAC
>NW_017731364.1:6836062-6847883 GCF_001890085.2 Hipposideros armiger | reverse complement strand
TGGGGGGTTGTTACTTTGTGAGGGTGAAAAGGGTAACTATTGCATTGTTCTGTACACCTGAAACTAACAATAAATAAATAAATTAAAAAAAATATATAGCCATAGTGGACAAACATTGCCTGAAACCAAGCCATTTGGGCTACATTCCATGGAACAAATGCACAAAATGGATATCGGACAAAATGGATATCGGGCCTCGTGCACTGCCTTTCACACTGACCTAGTGAACAGATCATAGAGGGTGGTTAGAAGCTCTCTTTCATCTGTCTGGTGGTAGCATTAGAACACCCAACAGCAGGGAGGAAACAGAGTAAGGAAGGAGCTGATTCCTTTATTTCATCTGTGTTGCTAAAACCCAGGGAAGAGCAGACGAAAGGTCCAGAAATGCTACCCCACCTTCCTTTCTGCAAGCGATGACCCCTGGCAAGAAGCTTTTTCTGGAGGCCTGGGAAAGCATCTCATATTAAGAATGGGAAGCAATATTTTGTGAATGTTTTGCTAGGAGTTGAGAATTCTGCTAAGCACATGCGCTGTGTTTGGTCTCAAGTGTCAGTCTCTAAAGGGGACTGCCAGGTTTCCATGGAATTGAAAGGACTCAAAGGTAAAAGCAGGAGACCATAGAACAGGCTTCTTCCTGTCTGCCACACGCTGAGATCTCTCAGCCAAGTTTCTCAAACTGTAGTGGGCATCAGAATTGCTTAGGAGACGTCCATTCACCATATACAAAGTCACGTGATAAGCTTAATAAGTTTGAAAAGGCAGAAATCACAAGTGTAATGGTAAACAATAAAATATAAAATATAGCATGTAGAAATGTAAAAATGACAATTAAATATAGGCTCCTGGGTCTCATCTCAGAGTTCCTGATTCAGTAGGTCTGGAGGGGGAGGGGAATGTGCTATAATCTGCATTTTGGACAAGCTCACAGGTGAGGCTGAAGCTGGTGGTCTGAGGACCACACTTCAAGACCCACTCTTCTTGGGCAGCTAATAATGCTGCCTAATTATTTGCATCATCTGAATTTTTGATACCTTGCTATACTATAAACTTACAATGTTATGTTACAGTCATTTTATTACAATCATGTCCTGTTCTCCCTGAAAAACATGTGGTAATTTTTAAGGCACCAAGTGACACATTTTATCTTTCCTGAGTCCCACTGCTATACTTCTAGTTTAGTACTAATTGATGCTATATTGCAAATATTTATATTGCATATATTTGTTTATAGCTTGTGACAAACCAAATCCTACATCTTATTTGGGTGAGCTTTTTCCTAACGTTTATTTAGTAGAAAAAATATCCAAGATAGTTTTTAAAAACTATGAATAATTGGATTAATGAGGGGAAGGGGGAACCCTACTGGCTATTAGAACATATTATAAAGCCACAATGTAATATCACAAGAATAAATATTTCGGTGGAACAGAATAAGTTATCCAGATGTAGATCCCATTATATGTAGAAATATTTTATGAAAAAAAGAGGCTTCAAAATCAAAAGTAAGGAACATATCAATCAATGCATGGAATGGAGAATAATGGTTGCCATTTGGATAAAAATAATTTAGATTATTTTCTCATACTATACATTCTTTACTTCCAGACTCAAACAAACCATTAATTTTTTTTTAAAACTAGAATGTAATCATGGTCAAACATATGGAGTATATTTCATGAATTCATATAGAGAAATACATCATTGATGTTAAACCATTTAACATTTTTGATAGACCATTTTTTATATGGTTAAAGCAAAAAATAAAATAGCAAATAAGAATAAAATAACATGGGAAAAACAGTTTCTGAAAATTTGACAGAAACAAGTGCTTGTTGATAATTAATAAAAATTAATATAAAAAATAGGTGCCATAAAATGAATGGGGAGAAATAAACTTATAACAAAAGAGAAAACAAAGTTAGCTCACAAACATGGGAATATGTGAATATCATTAGAAATCAAAAAGACAAATTAAGATGAGATATAATTTGCAACTAATAAACTAAAACTACTTTAATAATGCATAAAATCATTCAGTGTCTAGTGAAATAGGCACTTCCATCAATTCCTATTTGAACTCCGGAAAATAAATTTCAATTATGCATAAAAATATTCATTCATAGTTCTTTACATTTTCAGAAAATAAACCTAAATAATTTAGTAATAAATGTGGATTTACAAAGAAAAACCTAGCTGTACACCCAATATTTATGTTCTCTCTCCATAGGGTGGATCGTTATTGGGAAGTGACTTCCCAATCCATTTTGCATTGAGATGGCGCTAAGTATGGCTAAGTCCCAGCTAATGAAATGAGGTCAGAATTAATCTAAGCTACACCCAGTGCTGGACAGGCTTTGGAGGTTCAAAGCTTAGATTTCCGTTACTGGTGCATAAACTTAAGCAGGTTATCCAACATTTTGTACCTCGGTTCCCTCATCTGTAAAATGAGCTTTAGAATAGTGCCAACCTCATATGGTTAAGAATTAAAAATTAATTAGTAAAAAATAAATAAATAAATAAGTTAGTACATGAGTACATATTAAATCCTAGATCAGTGTCAAGAGACCAGTAAGTAGTTGAGAGAAGTATGAGCATTGCCAAATCCACCAAGAATGCCAACATAGGGTTTCACCCCAGAGCACATGTTGTCTGTCCTTGATCCATAGAGTGGGCCATGGGTCCCAAACTGAAGGAGACTCAGCCTTCTCAGGGCATGCACCCTCTGCTCTTTAAAAGACAGGATAGCAGTGTTGAAATCATTAGACAGTGTTTACAGTGTTATAGAAACTGTGCTATGATCCTGCAGACCCTTTCAAGGCCATCTGGTTATCATGGACCTGCGAAGACCAATCACGCAATATCATGAGCCCTCCAGAGAATGATTAAAAACAATTTTAAAAGTTATCTGCTGTCAGCTTTCCAGGGAGTTTCTGTGTGAATCCATATAAGGGCCCTGCATGTGTGAGATTATTTACATAAATAAAGGCCTGTGGCCCGAAATGGAGATAGAAATACAGCTAAAATGAAACCTCAAGAAAACACCTCTATTATCCAGAACATATATTTGCCATGAAATAACCAGTATCTTTTTAAAAATTATTTAACAACCACCTATCCAGCACTCAGTATGCCAGGTCTAACAATGAAGTTCGCAAATTTGTTGCGACGAAGTTGCTAAACTTTTAAAACTTATTATCAGAAGGGCCATTCATTATGAATTTGTACCAACTGGACAAACAGTTAACCAAGTTTACTATTTGAAAGTGCTGAAAAGGCTGCGTGAAAAAGTTAGATGACCTGAGATTTTGCCAACAATTCATGGCTCTTGCATCATAACAATGCACCAGCTCAAACGGCACTGTCTGTGAGGGAGTTTTTAGCCAGTAAACAAATAACTGTATTGGAACACCCTCCCTATTCACCTGATCTGCCCCCAATAACTTCTTCTTTACCTGAAGATTAAAGAAATATTGAGAGGAAGATATTTTGATGACATTCAGGACATCAAGGTTAATATGAAAACAGCTCTGATGGCAATTCCAGGAAAAGAGTTCCAAAATTGCTTTGAAGGTTGAGCTAGGTACTAATATCAGTGCAAAGCTTCCCAAGGGGAGTACATTCAAGTTGACCATAGTGATATTCAGCAACGAGGTATGTAGCACTTTTTCTAGGATGAGTTTGTGAACTTAATTAACAAATCTCTTATACAAAAGGCATTGCTGTAAGAATGCTACACATATTCTTCATAACAAACTAGTGAGGGATATTCTGTCATTACCCACATTTTACTGATGAGCTTAGGTGCCTTGTCCAAGGTCACTCAGGTGATAGTGTAAAAACCATAGTTCAAACCCAGACAATATGGCTCCTCAGTCTATTCTCTGAGCTGCTAAGCTCTCCTTCCTGCCTCTCTTTCCATACCAATAGAGAGATGCTCATTAATGCTGTTTTAATGCTACTTTATATTAGGATAGCATAATTTTAAATTTACATAAAGCAGTCACAGTGATTATCCACAGATTTTCACCATAGTCCCAGGAAGCAGATACAACTGTTATTAATTCTCATTTTACATAAGAAGAAATTGAGGCTCAGGGAATCAAAGTAACATTCAGAGTAACACATATCTGAAATTTAGATCCTGGTTATTTGACTACTGATCCATTATTCTTTTCCTCACTCCACACTAGTTTTCTCAATTCTCTATTTTCCCCTAGGGAGAATTTAAAATCAGATTTTTTTTTCTTTCCATTTCCTACAATGTTGGCAAAGTGATTAAATCAAAGAGATGAACTTTATTTTTTTAAACCCAGAACATTCAGCAATTCTCAAAATTACTAAGAATTCTTGATTTCAATCTTTTCAGGTAATCCAGTTACTTATTAAGAGGCAGGATGGCTTTTGAAGCTTGACACACTGTACAGGATGACTGGGTAGAACATGGCAGTCCCTGTTCCCCTTCATCTTTAGCCAGCATGCTAGATTGCTCCTTTGCCAGCTAGTGAGGCAGGAATGCTGGGAAAAGTAGAGGCAGGAACTCAAAGTTTGGTAGTGGAAACTCTGGGGCTGCACAATAGGGACCTGGGTTCAAGTCCCATATAAAAACAGGATGCACTGGGAGAGCCTCAGCAAATCACTTTCCCCTTTAGGTCTCCATTCTCTCATCTGTTGAGAATGGATTGTATACTAAGTAATTGCTGAAGTCCCTCATAACTTCCCAAACACTTTAGTGGTCTGAGCTCTTCCTCTGTCTTTTCATATGATTTGGGCATATTGGGATTCAACTGCCTCATCTGTAAACTAAGAGTAATAATATTTATCATGATTATATTTCTAGACTGATGAATGCATCAAAGAGTATTCTAAGTACAAATGTTTTTAAATACAAAATATGTTTTAGAACAGGCACATATTTACATTAACTAAGCAGGAAAAACAATTAATATTTCAGCAAGTAAAAGTATTGCTACTCATCTTCATAAAGCCTTTAGTGGGTTAAATGCTTGGACATCTGGTGAAATACTACCCTCAGCTGTTTAAGCGCCATCTTCTTGGGTCAAATTTCTCTCCTCTCCCCAGTCCATCTGCTCACAGTTTGTCGTGATAAACACTTCTGAGTTACAAAGCAAAGAGTACACAGCAACAAGAGAGGGACAGCATCTTGGATGATAACTAGACAATATTATTAGAGTGAAAACAGCAGCCAGTCATCTACTTTTCATTCCCTCAACCCCACCCCACATTGCCTCCCCACCTCTGCCCCATCTGTCTTTGCCTCATGTGTTGCAGCCACATGTCAGGCTGGAGAATAGCTAAAGGTAGGAAATCAAAGCCGTCTGTGAGTGATGGAAGAGAAGAGACAAATTTAATGGGTAGGAATAATATCAGGTAGAAACTCTAGGTGTCACTTACCCTTGGTTCAATGAAATAGAATGTCATGTGTGATTGATCCTCCCTAGAATAGACTTACCTCAATATGGTGTCCTGGGGATCAGTGCTCTTGGCTAATCTAGACACCACAGTGATTTGTTCTGAGGCTTTGGCAAAAATTGCTGAATATCCAGCCTGTTTCCTCATTTGTAAAATCAGTTGGTATTTGTTGATCACAATAAACAACTACATCACTGTTGTCATTAAGCTGAAATAAAGTTTCTGCCAGAGCTCTGCAGTGAGTAGCAAACCTTTTTTTTATTGACTCTGAGTCTAGTATATTGGAACAAGCACTGGACAAAGAAGTTCTTGCATGTCCAACTGAGGACTCTGACCTTTCAACTCATTAGAAACGATCAGAGGTTTCAGAGCAAGTGGATGCAATAATCAGAACGCATTCATATTCCTGGCTCTGTTACTTCTTATAGAAATTGAGGGCATTATTTAAATATCCTATAAATTCTCTCCTTGCTCTGGTGTTCTGAAAGTCCATGCTGCTTCCTTGAATGATTACTTTTAAAACCAAAGAAATTGTATCATTCCATATGCATTCTATGTAAATAAGCATGCCCCCAAAAGCACACTTCTCCAATGCTGAAATCAGTAACATCAAAATGACCTCAATAACAGATTTTGGTTCATCTGTACAATGCTAATAGTGGTTATTTCATAGTGGAACAATTTTAGAACCTATATATATATATATATATATATATATATATATATATATATATTTATTTATTTAAATTATTCTTGACTATAGTCCCTTATTCAGTTCTCATGAACATGCAATTCTTATGTACTAATGATAAAAGACAGAGAGAGAGAGAGAGAGAGAGAGAGGGAGAGAGAGGGAGAGAGTTGAGTGTTGTTCAAGTCAAGAGGAAAGGGAGAACTGATGCTAGCAAAAGTCAGAGCATAAGTGGGAAATTGACACAGCACTTATCATGGTAAGCACAAAAAATGTAACATTGCCTGTGAATGCATTCTTTATCAATAAGGTCATCTGTCTGTTCCCATTGGAAGAAAAGAAAGTATGCGTGTGTATGTTTTATTAAATATAACAATCCCTAAAAGAACCTGCACCCTGTTTCTCTGGATTTGCTTAAGCATCAGATCTCCTCATTCATTCATCTGACTTAATTAATAGTACTGTGTATCCACCATGTGCTAAGTGTTGTGCTATGAGATTTGGATGCGTAAAGGAATAAGATGGCTTCTGCTTTCAAGGATATGATGTATTATAATAGACATTGTCACACGGTGCTGGTGGGAGAATAAATTAGCACAATCATTTTGGAGGAGCAGTTTGCTTAGTTATTACACTTAAAGATATGACTGCACTTTTTTTTTTTTGGGAACCAGCATTCCCACACCTAGAGGAAATTCTTAAACACATGCAAGTATTACATGTGTGCAACTAGCACTTACGTACAAGCATGTTCAGAGCAGCATTGTTTATAATAGAAATGAATGCAATGGAAACAACTCAAACATCCATGTAAATAAACTACAGCTGCATGAATCAATATTAATAAAATTCAGAAACATAATGTGAAATAGGAAATAAGTCACAGAAGACCATGTATAATACAGTTTCATTTTTAAAAGCTCAAAAGAGTAAAAACTAAACAATATGTGATAAGGGACACATGTATCTGAAGTAAACTATAAGATAAACTAAAGAACAAAGAATTTAATTGAAATTCAGGATAAGGGTTCCCCTAAGAGTGGGGGAACTGATTATTTAATAGATGAAGAGCACTAGGGGAATTTCAAACGTATTGAGAATAAAATGGATTAATGAGTAATGGTTATATTATTATTCTTTAAGCTATATAATGTATGTAGTCTTTGTATGTATAATATAATTTTAATTAGAAAAACAAAATGCACAAAAATGGGACAAAATACACCCTCCCCTACAAAAAACATCTACTTTGTCTTCAAAACCCAAATTAAGTATTTCTTGTTACACGAAGTCTCTCCTGGCTTCACTGGTATTTTCCCTCCTTCTTTTGATTGCTCTTCATATTTTTTTTTATTCTACTTGTCTTCCTATAGCTTTTAATTTGTACTTTATGTGAACATGGTTTAGGTACAGATCTTATCTCCTGGAGACTGCAAACATCTTCTAGGATCTGTGTCTCATTATCTCTGCTTCACCCACAGCAATTATCTTGGGAATTAGTGGTGGTATAGTTTACTAATATAGGGTTTTTCCCTCAAGAGTTTTGACTTTAAATGCTGGCTTTATGACATAAAACTTTTGAGATATTGCACATCAGTTTCCACTTGTATGAAACGCTGACAACCTCCACCTATCAGCATCACGAATTCAGGATTTTTCTCAGACTCTGTTGAGATAATGTTTTCTCTATTGCATTATGAAGCATTATATAAATGTTTATTTGGGACCCTTGAACATAGAAAGTTTTCAACAAATATTTGTTAAATGATTTCGATACTGTCTTACTTTATTTTCAGGCTCCTAATCAATATACAAGGAAGAAACATGCCTTACAAAGGGTCAAATTACTTGTTCAAGGAAAGGAAGGCACGGAGTCCCTCCGAAAAGACCCACCCAGGAATACTGACTTCACTACGAGAAGTGAGTGGGGATTTTTCAACATTGAACCTTCTGATCTAGAAGATGCTGTTGACCAAATTGCTTCCAAGTCCTTTATGAGATGGAGCTGTCAAAGGCCACCACACTTTGGTGATAGGTATCAGTGTAAGGTATAATTTAAGACATAAAGAAGAACAGCTATGAAGCTGATGTATGATAAATATTGAAAGCAATTAAAATAACAGGAAACACTTTTATCTTGAAATGCAATTATTAGTTGTCAACACTTTTCTTAAAATATAAAATTGGACTTTTTTAGACTCACTGTTCTAGACAGTGTTAGAAGAATTTGAAAATTGCCTACCAATTTGTTGAAAATATTTTAAAATATGTTCTAAAAGTGTTTATTAATGGTCTTTTTTTTTTGGTTCTGAAAAACAAAATTGTTAAGGAGAATAAATGAGGACAATTTGCCTTTATTTTAGATCTACGCTTATTAAACTATCTTCTTTCATCAGCATTTTCTTATTTTTAAAAAGCTTTAGGACATAATTGTGTTATTTGAACATCTGTGAAGGGAATATTAGAAGCTTCATTTCACACAGGACAGCTCTGAGGTGAGGAGAGTGAGTGACAGAGCCAGTTTCAAAACCTAAGTTTACTGACAGTAAATAACGGCATTTTCCACACTACTCCAGTTGCCAGCCATTTGCCCTTCACATTTACCCTGGGTCCATCAACTTTTGTCTTTGACATACAGACATCCTTCAAATGTAAACACTATGCCTAGTACATAGCAGGCATAGAACACATAATTATTGAATAAATAAACTGACTTTTCACTCAACATCTTCAAGGACCTATTATACCTACAACATTGTGCTGGGCAATAAGGCAGAATCACAGGCCATCCCTACGTTCAAAGATTCAGCACCATTGTTATCTTTTGAGTGCGTCTACTATGAACAACAAACTTCTGAGAGAGTTAAAATTTCAAAGGTAAGATATATGTTTTAGTTTTCACCTAGAAGGTGGGCTCTTTGATGTATTCCATTCTGCAAAGGCAAGTCTACCAACTTAGCAGATATAAATTAGAAAATATAAATGACATCCATGTCTTTTTTTAAAATGTGACTACCTATAAATGTAAATTGAAACGTCTTATTCTTTATGTCCTCACAGTATCTACCACCGTGTCGGGCACATAGTAAGAGCTTCATAAATATTTGTTAAAAAAGTTGAATCCTTGACAATCCTGATAAAATGGTTAGAATTATGTGTGTGTGTGTGTGTGTTTGCATGTGAATAAAATTACTTTGAAGTAATTTTAGATTTAAAGAGAAGTTGCAAAAATAGTATAGAGTTGCTGTATAACTTTCACCCAGTTTCTCCTACAGTTAATATCTTACGTATTGGTCAAAATTAAGAAACCAACATTAATATACATCAACTACACTTTAGACTTTATTTGGATTTCACTAGTTTCCACACTAATATTCTTGTTCTATTCTAGACTAATCCAGGATACCAAATTGCATTAGGCATTTCTTATTTAAAGAGATGATTTTTATAATGTGCAAGAGTTTTCCATTTTATGAAACCTGTTGATGCACTGAGGAATGTTCATCAACCCCAAATGGCAGACCCACACAAAGAGAAAATTCTGTCAATGTAGGGAAAGAAGACAATGGACTGTTCTTAACTGTAACTGACAAAGCTTGAAGGAAGAACACTTACCAGTTAATTCTCAATAAGAATGGGGGGAAAAAAAAGCACTTGACTTATATGTTGCGAACCATATTTGCATGGTCTCAGTAAATGTGTATGTATAACTAAACGCATGTTAATGTGTGTTTATTTATTAAATAGGACTTCCCTTTAAATAGTCATTTTTAATATAAAATTATACAAATATAGAACACATCCAGCCCTCACCCTGCAAAGGACCCTGAAAACCTTTTATAGTTTAAGTCAACTTCCTGTTCAACAGTCACCAGAACACATGTATTTCTCTCTTTCTCTGCAGATTCTGTTGAAATTACAGGATAGAAATTTTTAAAAATGCAAACTCATAATAGCAAGAAGAATGCAGAGGTATGGAAGGTTTTGACAAATTTCTGGAATATTGAGTCTTATATGGATGGATCAAAGCAGACAAAGCCTCTGACCTCACGAGAAACAGTTTTTTTTTGGAAGAAGCTACAAGGTTAAAGGTCAGAAGATTCAGAGATTAGAACTCTCTTATCAACTACTTTGAGTATGAATTTCATTTTCTCTAGGGAGCCATTCCTGGAAAGAAAATGAATACTTAGAATGGGTAAGGCCCCCATTGTGGGTGCTAGTTAACCCAAATCAGGTTCTGTTCTTTCTTGCACTTGGAAATTTTTAGCTAAAAGGCTCACTTCTGGTCCACAATCTGAATGTGAAGATTAGCAATTTATAAACTTTGTCAAGTTCCTGCCAGTCTTCCATTCAGAGAGAAGCCTGGCAGGAAAAGAGCCCAGGTTCACAAAGCAGAAGAATTCTACACAACCAAATAATCAATTGAATCCTAATTGAATCCTTCATAGTTATCTATGAATGAAACCAAATGGCACTAGGCCTGTGGGAAATGAAAGACAAAGATAAATAAAGAAAAACTGACCCCAAAGACACAAAAATGAGAAATAGGTATAATTTTTATATTGTCAGAAAGATTTGAGAAGGTATTTCATCTATAAAGTAAGAATGAAGGCCAAAAATAAATGAGCAATCAAAGAATTAGAAAGACCTGTTGGAGATTTAAAAGACATTCATGGGAATAAAAGTTTAATAAAAGTATTTGAAGAATAGTTAGAGAAAAAAACTCCAAAAACTCAAGATGCAGAGGTAAAGAAATAGAGATAGAAAATGTGAAAGAAAATATAAATGACATAGCAAAACAATCAGGAAACATGGTATCCACCAAAGAAATTTCAAAAAGAGAAAATAGAGAAATACTGAGAACAAAGTGTCAAATAAATAATGGAAATAACTTCAAAGTTGTGCAGGAAGATTATTTTAACATTAACATACAATTGTATATCCTGAGAAATTGTTAGTCTAATATTGCTACAAAATAAGAGAGAGAATTTTTCCAATGTTTAATTTGTGTCACAAAGTATTTTAAATACATCAAAATATGAAAAATAATGAACAGAAATGCATATAAATACCAACCAGATTTATATGTTGTATAGATTTTCTTATATTGGCTTTAGAATTTCAAAAATAAAAACACATTTTTGGAGACAAGCAATAACAAATGCTGACGTAGATGTGGAGAAAAGGGAGCCCTTTTGCCTGTTGATGGGAATGTAAGTTGGTGCAGCCACTATGGAAAACAGTAGGGAGGATCCTCAAAAAATTTAAAAAATGAACTGCAATATGATTCAGCAATTATACTTCTGGGGATATATCCCAAGGTAAGGAAAACACTTCAAAAAGGCATCTGCAACCCCATGTTCATAACAGTCTTATTTACAATAGCCAAGCATGGAAACAAACTAATTATCCATCAGTGGATGACAGCTTAAAGAAGATCTGAAACACACACATACTGGGGGTGCAAAAAAAATGTATACACAAGACTTGTATTCATCTTTTGTTATCAGTATATATTGAGTATTGCAATTTAAATACAGTTTTTTCCTTTCTTAAAATGCATATACTTTTTTTTGGCACCCTCTGTATATATAAAACACTATGAAATATTATTCAGCCATAAAAATGAAATCTTAAGAAAAATAAAAAAGATCAGAGGTGGAGGAGGGGAGAGGGCATTGGAGGAAAATAGTTGAAACC
>NW_017731364.1:6806659-6835482 GCF_001890085.2 Hipposideros armiger | reverse complement strand
AAAATTATGTTCATTTATTTTCATTGCTGCCTAGGATTTCACTGAGTTTATATATCCATTCTCCTATTAATGGGTGTTTAAATTATCCCAACTTTAATCTTACAAATTCTATCATAATGACCATTCTTGAACATATTTCTTCATGTAGACATGTGAGAATTTCTACAGGGTGTATTTCTAGAAATGAATTTTTCAGTCATAGAATATGGCATTTTCAAATTACTTCCTATTGTTAAATTGTGCTCCTAAGTGATTTCCCTAGTTTACTCTCCCACTAGCAGTGTATGAGCTGCCTTTTACCACATCCTCGTCAGTCTTTGATATTTTTCAAGTTTTTTAATTTGCTAGTCTGATGCTTATGAATTTAATTAATATGTTTTCTGATTGGTAGGGGGGATTTTGTATATTTATTGGCCTCTTTAATTTCCCTTTCTTCAAAATTCCTGTATTTAACATCTATTTATATTTCTATTGGGTTATTTGACATTTTCTTATTAATTTTAGGAGTTTTTTAAATGAATTATGTACACATTTATTATCATTCATTTTAATTTATTTGAGTTGCAAAAATCTGCCTTCGGTCTTTTACTTGCTCTTAAATGTACTATTTTTCATAAGGATTTATGCTAAGTGAAATAAATCAGACAGAGAAAGACAAATACCGTATGAGTCCACTCATGTGTGGAATCCAACAACAAACAACAACAGAAAAAACTCATGGACTTGGAGACAGCATTGTTGCTGCCAGTGGGGAGATGGGTGGGGGGGTTGGTGAGTAAAATGGGTAAATGGTATCAAGGTACAGACTTTCAATTATGAAATGAACAGGTCATGGAGATGTGGTGTGCAGCATGGTGACTGTAGTCGATGGTTTTGTAGTCCATATCTGAAGGTTGCTGGGAAAGTAGATCTCGAAAGTTCTCATCATAAGAAAAACATTTTTTTCTAAATATTTTATGGTAACAGATGGCGACTAGACTTATTGTAGTGATCATTTCGTAGTATATACATGTGTCAAATCATTACATTGTACACCTGAAACTAAAATACTGTATGTCAATTATGCCTCGATTTATTTAAAAAAAAAGGTTTTAAAGTTTTTATGTAGCCAAAATTATAAATATTATTCTTTTATGGTTTGTGTTTTTTTGGGGGGGGTTTATGAAATCCTTCTTAAATTCCAATATTATTAATATAGTCTATGCTTTTTTCTAATTTTTTTACATTTCTGTGATTCATTCTTGAATTTTTATAATAAACATTTATTTATTACTTCTATAATTAATACCACTTTTAAAGGGACAAAATAATTTTGAAACCAAATTCAGAAACCAAGTTCTGTCAACCTTTATTCTATTTACTTTCAGTTTCATTTCTATACACAATTCCTTTTGTTATACAAGTGAAGTAACATATTACCTATATTTTATACACATTTTTTGCTTAATGGCACTTAATATTTTTTAAAAAATCTATAGTAATTCACACACACAAAAAAAAGGGGGGGTTGAGGCTGGAGAATCCAGAGATGCAAGACTTAGAGAGGGAACTTGCATGTAAATGTTCCTTTATGGTAGGAATTTGGGGTACATGCAATCCAAAACAAGTACACCAACTAGCAATTTTGTTTTTACATAATCTCTATGTATTCCTCCATTGTAGAAACTCACGTAATCTTCCTAGTAATTGTTATTCATACCTTTGCCTCCTCTAAACCATATGCCCCTTTAAGTCAGGGACAGATGTCATTAATCTTTGTATCACTAATTGGGCCCAGCAACAAGTAGGTGCTCAAGGAATGTAGAAAAAAGGCGGTGAAGTGAATTTTGAATTAGAAATGAAGAAACCTATGTTCTAGTTCACTAAGTAGCTACCAAAGTGGGGTCTTGGGACAAATTTCTCCTAAGACTCAGTCTGTTACTCCGAAAATTGAGGGAAAGGGACTAGATGATCTATACATTTCCTATCTCCTCCAACATTCCAGATTTTCTGATTCTTAAAAAAATGTATTTATGGGGTTCATAAATATCCATTAAAATATTTATATTCCATGATCCTGTTAAGTAGCACAGGCTTTCAACAACCTATGACATCTAAAGCTGACAGGTGTTGACTTAAACATGGATGGGAATTGTGGTCCCTTGAGACTGCCAAGTTTTCAGGAGAGATGTCCTTGCAGATTTGGCCGGATGAACTGTTTTCTGGTAAGTAGCCATCAGAATACCAGAGTGTGAGCCTAACATAAGATCCCCATTGGTGCTCTCTGACCAGGTTCTGGCAGGATATAGAACCATGTCGTTTCCTGGCTACGTTGCCTTTCTATCTGCCTCATGAACTCCAGCCTACAAAAGGGACTTTGTGATTACATCTCCCTCTAGTGACTAAAACCTTTGCATAATGCAAAGTGCCACTTGAGAAACAATATTTGGATAGAAAGATATCAATTAAAAAGATAATATGTTAGTACTTTGGCAATTCAAGTAATAGTCCCTCACTGTTGCTCTGTGGAAGAAGCAATGTTCATCATGTATTCCACTTTGCACTGAGAGAACTAACTAGCACTCAGGAGGAATTTTTCTGAGTGTGTCTGAGAACCAAATACTCAGGACACTGCCCCATTAATATAAGGCCCCAGACCAACTCTTATATAAACATATGACAGGATAATGTCCAGTGTAAATGTAAGAAAAAATTCCTCTCCTATTCATTCTGACACTGGTTCTGGTTGAAACAGCTTTGAGTAATATATATATATATATATATATATATATATATATATATACACACACACACACACACACACACACACACACACACACACATACACATATATATACACATATATATTAGGAAATAAAAATATCAGTAATACAAATTTCCAACCAGGTAACATACATTTGTAAGTGAAATTAATAATAACAGTTAGCCAAGTTTAACTCCAAATAAATAATTTGAGAAGCACTATAACCCAGAGAGAAGGCAATTCATCTTTTAGGACTATGCCTTCCCTCAACAACCCTGGTAGAAATGGCATCATTTATATTTGTTCCATCCCTTCTGCAATAGTTCAATGTGGCTCAAGGGAAAATATTAGTCAAACAAATAGCTATTTTGTTTTCTCCTTATTTAGTTTGTGATAAGTACTGCTGTGATTGTCCAGTATTTATCATAAATAAATAAATAAATAAATAAATAAATAAATAAATAAATAAGAAATTTCCTCTACATTGGCATAGAACTTGCCTGAGGTTTTGTCAGTAAGAGGCCAAACCAATGATATATCACCTCCAGCCTCTAACCTCAGGACATCTCACCTTTCACATCAAATTCCCTAATCCCTCTATTCATTACACCTTCAGGTCAAGGGATTAGAGTGTCCTGGACCTTAAAGAAAGTATTTGCCATCACAAACAGGTTCATTTCAGGAGCTTACTTTTCATTAAAACTGTTATATCTGAAATGGAAGCTAGAAACTGGGCTCTGGGGAAGAAGGGATTTTCACCAGCTCACTGGGAAGTCCCTCTGGTTTCTAAGTTCCATTTCTCGGTTCATTTTATGAAGCTCAAAATACAGTTGGCCCTGTCGTTTTAAACCACCATGGTCAGTTATTTTCTTTTTTATTTATTTATTTTTTTTCATCACTGACCTTGCAGATAGACAACTGAAGAAGTCAAGTCTGTGATTTCTATATAGTTCTAGTCATTGCATTGTCCCAGATGTTGGATCCTAATCTGTTAAACTTCCTAATTTTATAGCACAGAAAACAAAGGCTTAGGCTGGGTAAAAGACTTCCTAAAATCACACAGAAAGGGCAGGACTAGAAACGAGATCTCAAGATTCCAAGGACGGTGTCTTTTGCACTATGCTCTTTATCATATATTTTTTTCCAAAGAGACCAGAGATCACATAAGTAAATAAATGCTACTATTATTTAAAAAAATACGTAGGTATCCACTTTGGGCATTATACCCAGCACATTATTCATGATTTCCTTAGCTACCAGACTATTAGCTCACTTAAGGACCCAGTCTGTTTAATTTTGCCTGTATCTCTAGCTCTTAACATAATACTTGGCATATGGTAGGCCACCATAAGTATTTTGTGAATAAAATTAGCTAATGCCTACCTTTTGATGGAAGATTTAACTACCAGAAATATCTAATATTACAAGGAAAATGTCAAGTTTATAAAGTCACTGGTTGAGTTGGATATTCTACATCATGCAATTCAGAATCCCTGACTGCCCCTCACAGGCCCAGAGTAATTGGAGCACAGAGACCATATCTTTTCTACCTTAAAATTTCATAACACCATTCCCAGTTCTTGCACAGAAAGAGAACTCTCACAGATAGTCAATCAATGTTTGATGACTAATGGAACAAAAGGCAGAAATTTGGATGAAGGCAGAGAGCACCTGTTTACAGGTTACCGAAGCAAGAAAGTAATGGTAATATTTCTTCATTGGAAAATAAAAGTTAATGTGGGTTTTTGCCAAAGTTCTAACCTTCAACTATACCCTTTGAGGAGTGACCCTGAATGAAAGTGAATTATATGGACAATAAACTACCAGAAGCTGACATTCAAATATCTCTTTAGCTGCTAACATTCTGGAATGTTGCTAAAGACACAGGGACTTCTCTTTTGCAAAGATCTCATCTTACTCCTTCCAGAATGCAACATGTACTCATCAGCAGCAGGACTTATACATTAAATGAGGAGTCCTTGTGACTACAGTTAAGTTCTCTGATACTTGTTGGTGCTTGTTGTGCTTGGTGTTTGAAATTACATATATTTATGTTTACTTTGGATGTCAAGCTATTAAGAAATGCCATCTGGGAATAATAAACCATGAGGTATTTTCTAAAAACAGCACGCACACACACACACACACACACACACACACACACACACACAGTTAAGTAATCATAGGCTGTTTAGTTAATGTGCTTGGACAAAATCATGACACCTAACTACCCTGAGATGTCCCTTTTAAAATCTCTGGTTGAATGATCAAACTCAGGCCTATATTTCCATCTGGTCCCACATTCTTTTAGAAACAAGAGTTAATAAACCTTACCTTTTATCACACATTGTCCTGGGTAGAGGTAGAAGTGAATTAGTCCTGGGGGTAAATAAACTTCAGGACATTCAGATGCCATCAAGCTTAATTAAAAGTATGAAAAATAACTTCAACTTTGACATAACCACCTGGGTAGTCAACAATGTATTGGGTGTTTTTACACCACCCAAAATATTTTTTCTTTGTGGAGGAATATACTTCTAATATGTTTTATTCCTTAAGGGGGATTTTCCTTATTTGAGAGTCTTAAAATATTCTAGTTTAACATGCAGAACTTATTTTTTACAAGGTATGTTTTATCACTAAACTGGTTTGTGGACGAGACAGAGAGCTGGTTGCATTCAGTCCAGCCCATATGCAAATATGGGTGTTTGGTTTGGGGAGGGAAGGTAATTTGTTTTCCACACCGTTTTTTTCCCCTCTAGTTGTCCTGACCTATCTCTCCATCTAGAGAGCTTATAAATATTCTGGCACATTAAAATGAGCGTCTGTACATGGGGCAAGTCAGATGGGGCTGAGCAAAGTGTCAGGACAAGATAACATTTCTGTTGGACAACCAGAGGGGCAATTTGCTGGCTGCTGTCTTGTCAGTTTGATGCCAACCAGAAAGATAGGTAACAAAATTCCTCAACTCAGGCAATGTATATTCCTCATGCTGGGAAAAATTAAGTGAGTGTCTGTGGCTCTGATTCTACTTCCATGTGGTTCCTAAGCCCGAGCCATCAAAGGCCCTATCTTGACTGAGTGTGTACACTGGTGAAAGTCGGAGGTCTCCAGCTGTAGATGCTATTACTCTCTGCGCCACTCGAGATCAATTTCTGTCTTCCCAACACTACTGAGCTCCCTGCTTACCACATCCACACAGTTTCTCTTTTTCTCCCCCTAAGGGATCATACAAGTCACCATAATGGGAAGCATTTCTTGTTGCTTTCCCATCCTATACTCTCTAATCTGTTTTTAAGCATGTGAATCTTACCCATCCCCCCCTGAAATTAAGATTTTTAAAACTCAAAAGCCGAGGACTAACTCTATTTTCCTTTTTTATTTCTGCTGTGTCATCTCTTCTTTTAGGCAATACAAAAAATGCCTAATTGGATGAACGCAGAGAAAACACTAGAAGTAAAAATCACATTGTAACGCTTCAAAAATATTATCTCACAATAACTTGTATATGCATGGAGAGAGGAAAAGGGATATGAGCTCAGAGAAGTGAATTAATAGTTTGTTATTTTAAGATTATAGAGACAATTAGAGATCACCTGGTTTAATTCTTCCATTTATAGTGGGGAGAAAGGAAGTGACTTGTTCAACATGACAGTGTAAATTATTAGGAAAAAATAGGGTTTTCAACTCATATTTTTATCAATTTAATTTACAGGAAAAAATACAGACTTTAATGTTAGTCAAATTCATATTTTAATTTATATCTGAAAGGGATTTTTTATTAGACTATGAAATTAATTCTGTAATTTACTAATGTATGTGATCTTGACAACTATTAAACATCTCTAAGAGTTATCTGTGTGGATAATATTACACTTTATAAACTTGTGATAATCAAACTATGTGAAGTATCTAAATTCTTGGCACATGCTTGATAATAATTCATAGCTATGGTATGTAGTATAATGCTATGCTGTAACTTATATTTATAGTTGTAGGTTGTCATATGAATTTGTAGATAAAATATGCTAGTATGATGCTTAAATAACATAATATGCTATTTTGAAGGCTGGGATATCCTTTAACAGGCAAAGATAAACCAAAGTACTTTTGAACTTTTATTATTCACTTCCAAAAAGTATGCCTTAAATTAGAAGCATTGAAACATTTACAAATAGGATTCTTTGACATTTTGGTTAGAACAGTACACCCAATTGGAATACTTGTCAGTTAAAAAGAGGATAATAGAAAAAATAGATTAAATGTCTAGTATCTTTCCTTTTTTTCACACAAGATAACTGAGCCCTACAGAGGGAAATCACTTTCCCAAGGAGATAGAGCCATGTTTAGAATCCCAAAGTTCAGGTATCTAATCTGGGTCACATACCCTCTGTCCAATTTGTAATTAAGAGTTAGGGAATATAAACCTCAAACCTCAAAGTAGTTCAGACTCTTTCTCTGCCTTCACACTACACCTTATATCAACTATCAGATA
The DNA here is from genome assembly GCF_001890085.2 of Hipposideros armiger. Taxonomy (NCBI): domain Eukaryota; kingdom Metazoa; phylum Chordata; class Mammalia; order Chiroptera; family Hipposideridae; genus Hipposideros; species Hipposideros armiger. The sequence goes on along the minus strand of NW_017731364.1, from coordinate 6,828,244 downwards.
CACTGTAAGTTGCCTTAAATAACTCTTCAAACTCATTCCATACCAAGAAAACATAGATGACAAGAGACATATCTGACTGCACCAAACTTCTTGTAAATGGATTCCTTATTTCCAAAGCTGTTTTTTCCCCAAAACTTTCTAAAACATACTTTAGTGAACTACCACAATTCTACTTCTTTGACATTTGCTAATTTTTATTTGTTCAGATCCTTAATGAAGAGAAAAAAAACTGGTTGCTCTATCAGTTTCAACCTATTCCTAAAATAAAGAAGAAAGACTCATTTTCTGATCACTTCCTTTACTTAAGCAAATTGAAAAGATAAAAAAAAAAAACAAATGCAAGAGTGATTCAGAGGAAACAAAGAGATGTTACCTAAACAATCTCAATCACAAAGACTCAAAAATACTAGTTAAACACACAGAATAAATGAAGGACAGTGAGAACGGCTTTTGTCATAGACACACCTGAAATAGGTTCTCAAACCAGTCATGTTCAGTTTAATCATAGCTAATAATATAACCTGTTGCTAGAGTATTTTTACAAAGACATTTTAAAAATTAAATCTCACCCATTTATAATCTATATAAACAGACTTAAAGACAAACACAAAACCCTCGGCATCAGTATTCTGGTGAAAGTACAGCAACAGAACAAGTGAAAATGCCAACAGTGAAACTCAACAACAGATTCAAACTCCGGAAACTCAGTTCCTGAGATGGTAAGAGTTGTATCCTATGATTTTGAAAAGGGTTGTTTTTTTTATATATATACAAATAAGAAAATGCCTTCATCAGCATGAAGTATAGTCAAACATTATTATAACAAATGTTTTGGACATGACACCACAGCAGAGAAGTTGCAGGGCAGGGGGAAATTTGTGTGGCTAATTATTTCCCTGTCGACATCTAATTTTTCAAAATACATTTTGTTGTGTAAATTTGGTCTTATTACTTAATCTCCTTGAGTCTCTGTAGTCTCAAAATAAAATTGAAGCAATAATACCTACTTCACCTATTATAAGGTATAAATTTTGAAGAAAAGGCCAATAGAATTTCTTAAAAAATAGGATGTAAAGGTGAGAGAAAGAGCAGTGTCACGAATAATTTCAAGGTATTTAGCCTGTGGGGCTGGAAAAGGCATTGCCATCATTTGACTTAGGAAAGTTTGTGGAAGGGGCAGATCTGAGATACACACTCCTTCAGCACACAGCATCCCAGCTCACTGAGCACATTCAACAGCAAAAGTCTAGAAACATAAAGGAGTCAGAATTCTGTTCAATCCATTATTTTTCCCAGTCCTAGCACACATGGACTATGTTTTGTTGGATTCTCTAGCAATGGATGACTACATGCGGTTACTCGAGATATTTCAATATGAAAACAGCTTATTTCTAAGAAAGTCCTTTTTCTCCCAATAAGATTACCTGCAGAAAAGTGGGTCACAGTTACCTAAAAGATATTTGTATTTCCTAATTATTTTATTATGTAATACATTTTATGTTTGTGGGAGAGAAAAACCTTTGATATGTATTAGAAATCATATCCAAAATACAGTTTTTAAAATGCCATAGACTTTTAGACATAATCAAAAGATAAAATTCCAGCTGGAATGGAGGATATATATAGTGGTTGAAGGGCCAAGGTCAAAAACATTTTTAACATCATACTTTCTATTAATAATTGTAAGAATGCACAGCTCCTTTTGAGCTGATAAATCCCTTCCCTTACCAACTGTAGGGCTGCTAAATTATTCATCTTTCCTGTTGGGAAGTCAATGGATATCTAAAATGTGTAAATGAGTAAATAAATATTATAGTCTATTGTTTAGAATTATAAAGTTATCTAGTAGGGCAAAAAATATTAAAATCTATAAATCAGTGAGACAATATTGAGAACAAGTATAATATTCATAGGATGAAGTCAGTAGATACTATGTCATTGGAGTCTGAGCAGAAAACAGATGGCACACTGTTATTGAACAGAGGTTAATGAGAAGCAATTTATAAAGTTGTGTACTATGTTTAGGTAAAGCAATAAGAGGTGATAAATTACTCAGTTTCTATCAAGGGGCGGGGGAAAGAAGCAATTTCTAGTACCCGGCATGACCTATAACTGTAGGGAAAGGTTATTCAGAGGAGTTGTGGCTGAAAGGAGCTACAGACATAAATGTGAGCCACTGTCTACCTATCACCCAACAACAAGCCAGCAGGACAAGTATTCTCCCTTTGATCTCCTGATGACGCCATTGGCCAAACCCATTTGGAAGACACAGGGCATGGGAGCCTAGACAGTGACATCCAGAGGTCAACCTCCTAGGTCACAGTGCTGGGTGGAGAATGGTGGAGAATGAAGTCAAGGAAGCACAGAGGATTCCAGCACAGATATTCTCTAAGATGAGAGGCTTAAACATAAAGTTGCCTCAAAAGACACATAGGTGATTACAAAGAAACATAATCATTTTAATACAGAAGAGTTGCAAAAGTAAAATTTAAAAATATTATTACCACTCAGAAATAACCATTGTTAATAAATTATTTACATATCATTTCAGACCCCTCTAGATAAACATATGATAGATAGATGATAGATAGATAGATAGATAGATAGATAGATAGATAGATAGATAGATAGATAACCAAGATAAATAAATATGTAGGTGGACAGATTGACAGAAGACATTTAAAATGATGCTAATCACTATTTCCTATAAAGAGTACTGAACAAAATATTGAATACAATGGGGGTTAAATCTAAGATATTACAATATAACTGAAGTGGAATTCAATGGTTTACCAATACATATTTCTTTACCACAAGTTGTATTAGTATACATATTTATGATATGTGCCTTAGCACACATTACCTTGTTTTAAAATGTACACTTTATGTGACTTACTAAACTTCCCATTTATCATTTATTTATATCTTATGGAGTCATGGATTTTTATTTTATTCTATGGCTATAATCTAATTTTATCATTATTTATTTGGATGCTTAAGGTATCCCCGATTTAGCCAGTGGGGACACCTTCAAGCTAGCTTCTCTGTCCTTTTGACATCACCATCATTCTAAGGGCAGTTCCTTACTTTCCAGCATTGCGCCATGCTCCAGGCTCATTTCGTGCTTCCCCTGCCCAACTCCTAGCAACAGCCTTTTCCCCCAAGTAGCCCTGTTCTCTTTAGTGGAGAATTCTACTTCAAAATCAAAAGGTAAGTGATAATTATGCTCATTGTTATGAGTGTATCATTGCTCTCAAATGCTCTTAGTAGAGCTAGGGAATGCATCCACACTCATTTATACCTATGTTTATTTATATATCTAGTAATCAATCTGCCGATCACTGTATCTATTTATCTATCTATATTAAAAATCATGAATTCACACTGATACCTTCAATTCTAATCTAAAAATATAGTGTCATTTTGTTTTCTCTTTTTCCATATTTGCAACTCTCTTCTCTAACACTGAGCCCATTATACTTAATAGTTTTGCTTATTTATTATAATTAACCCCTATATGTTAGAAATCTCCTTTACTGCAGACACACAGATGTGTGTGCGTGCACACAAACACACAACACACACACACACACACACACACACATACACACACACACACACACACTTTCCCCTGTCACACAAACACACAACACACACACACACACACACACACACATACACACACACACACACACACTTTCCCCTGTCAGAGCTCCAATGTTCAATGTTCCATGTCGAGTTGTTTAATCTCACCATATACAGAAACTCTCCTCAATCTTGTTTGGTTCCAATACACTGTACTGGGCTATAAAACCTGCCCTTGAACATATTTCTCACACTAGTTGGGTTCTGAAATCTAACTCTGGGATACCGTAGTTCTCCTCTCTTCCCAATATGGACAGGACATTTGCTTTGGACTGAAGTATTTAGGAAGAGAAGAGAAGAGAAAGAGGAATAAGAGAACAATTTGTTATTCTAAATCTCAATATTAGAAACAAAAAGAGAAGTATGAAATCAGTGAGTTAACTTTCCATCATAAAGAAAAATATAGAAAAAGAGCAAATTAAAAGAATGGAAATAATAGAAGTAAAAATAATAATAAGTATAGAAATCAATAAAATAGAAATTAGACAAATAGAAAAAAATCAATTAAAACAAAAGTTGGTTCTTTCATTAAGTTTTTTAGCAAAACTGCTCAAAAATAAAGAGAAAACTAACAATATCAGGGATAAAAGTGGATATTGCTACAGACAGCAGAGGATAATTAAATAATATTATAAATAAAAATATTATGTCAACAAATTTGACAACTTACAATAGATAGAATGGGCAAATTCCTTGATAAACAGTTTATTGGCATGAACATAGAAGAAATTATAAATCTGTATGCTCATATACCTGTAAGAAAATTTAATTTCTTCACAAAGAGAAGTCTGTTAACAGATGACTTCATGGTAAATTCTAATAAACAGCTAATAAAGAAATAATATCAATTCTGCAGAATATAAAGAAGTAGGAAATAATTCCCAAATTATTTTATGAGCTCAGCATAATCTTGATGCCAAAATCTGACAACGGTATTATAAAAAATAAAATTATAGGCCAATATAACATATGACCAAAAATAAAAATAAAAATCTCTAACAAAATATTAGCAAATCAAATCCAACAATAGTTTAAAAAGACAATACATCATGACTAAGTGGTTTTTAACCCAGAAATAAAGGCCTCGTATAATAAAAAATCAATCAATGTATTTTCTCATATATATAGTACAAAGGAGATAAATTATACACTATTTCAATAGGTGTAAAAAAAGCATTTATGATAAAACTTAAGGAAACTTATTCAATCTATGAGTGTCTATGAAATAACCAAGAGTTAGCATTATTCTTTATTATGAAGGACTGAATGCTTCTCTCTAAGAATGGGAGCAACGCAAAGCTGTCACTCCTCAACACTTGAACTTTTTAGGGAGAGTCTTCACTAGTACAATAAAGCAAGAAAAAGGAAAAAAAAGGATAAATATTGAAAAATAAGAAGTACAATATTATTATCCATAGATGACATAATTGTCAATATTTAGAGCCCAGTAAGCAAGTTCTAGGATGGTAATCAGACAAGAAAAATAAATAAAAGACATCCAAATTGGAAAGGAAGAAGTAGAACTGTCATTATTTGCAGATGATCTGATGCTATATATAGAGAACCCTAAAAATTCCACCAAAAAACTATTAGAACTGATAAATGAATTCAGTAAAATAGCAGGATATAAAATTAATATTCAGAAATTTGTTACATTTTAAAATTTCTATTAAATTTATTGGAGTGACATTAGTTAGTAAAGTTATATAGATTTCAAGTGTATAATTCTATAATACATAATCTATATATTGCATTGTTTGCTCACCACTCAGAGTCATTTCTCCTTCCATCACCATATATTTTATCCCCTTTACCCTCTTCCAATAATGAACTACCAGAAAAAGAAATTAATAATCCCTTTTATAATTACATTAAAAAAATAAACTCTAGGAATAAATTAGGAGGTAAAGACCTGTACTTGGAAAATGATAAGACATTAAAGAAATTGAAGATACAAATAAATGGAAGCATATACTGTGCTCATGAATAAGAATAATTAGTATCATTAAAATGTCCATACTATCAAAAACAAACTATAGATTCAATGTAATCCCTACCAAAATACCAATGACCTTTTTAACAGAATTAGAACAAATAATCCTAAAATTTATATGGAACCAAAAAAGACCCCAAATAGCCACAGCAGAGAAAGAAGAACAAAGTTGGAGGTATCATACTACCTGATATGAAACTATACTGCAAGTCTATAGTAATCAAAACAGAATGCCACTGGCACAAAACAGACATATAGATCAATGGAACAGAAAGGAGATCCCAGAAATAAACCCACACTTATATGGTCAATTAATTTAAGACAAAGGAGACAAGAATATACAATGGGATAAATACAGTCTATTCAATAAATGGTATTAGGAAAATTGAACAGATACATGCAAAAAAGGAAACTGGATCACCTTCTTACTCCATTTACAGGAATAAACTAAAAATGGATTAAAGACTTAAATGTAAGCCCTGAAATCATAAATCTCCTGGAAGGAAACATAGGCAGTAAACTCTCTGACATTATTTTTAGTAATATTTTTTTTTCCTGATATATCTCCTTGGGCAAGGGAAATAAAAGAAAAAAAAACAACAAATGGAACTGCATCAAACTAAAAAGTTACTGCACAGCAAAGGAAACCATCAACAAAATGAAAAGACAACTTACTGAATGGGAGATGATATTTGCCAAGATACATCCACTAAAGGGTTAATATCCAAATTTTATAAAGAACTCATAGAATGAAACATTAAACAAAAAATCCTAATTAAAAAATGGACAGAGGACCTGAATAGATATTTCTCCAAAGAGGACATACAGATGGCCAATATACATGTGAAAAGATGTTCAAGGTCACTAATCACCACAGAAATGCAAATTAAAAACACACCTCACACCTGTCAGAATGGTTATCGTTAATAAACCAAGAAACAAATGTTGGCCAGGATGTGGAGAAAAGAAAACCCTCGTACACTATTAGTGGGATTGCAAATTGGTGCAGCCACTATGGAAAACAGTATGGAGGTTCCTCAAAAAAAATAAAAATAGAATTACCTTAGGACCTAGAAATTCCACTTGTGGGTATTTATCTGAAAAAATCCAAAACACTAAATCAAAAAGATATGTGCAACCCTATGTTCACTGCAGCACTATTTACAATAGCCAAGATACAGAAGCAACCTAAGTGTCCATCAATAAACATTTGGAATAGAAGATGATGTATATACACAGGGTGCCAAAACAGTGTATAAACATTTTAAGAAAGGAAAAAAACTGTATTCAAATTGTAATGCTCAATATATACTGATAACAAAAGATGAAAACAAGTCACATGTGACTTCTGCAATTACAGGAGGTGCTCAAAGTGGTTACCATCAGCATCCAGACACTTCTGATTATGGCGAACTACTGCTTGAGCAACGCTGACCAAAGTGTCCACTTGTATTGCTGAGCATGCCATTTCAATTTCTTCACAGAGTACCATGTGTCTCAACTTATCACGAACGCATGCAGTTGTTAGGTGTATTGGAGGTTCTGTTGCATATTCATGCCTCCATTGTCTTTGTACTTCCACGACATTCTCGAATTTCAAATACCACTTCAAAACGATCTTGCTCTTCTCAAACAACAACTGTGCTACCGCCATTTTCTCTGATTGTCCTGCCTGTCACATGGTGACACTAGCATTCATTTGATTAATGCCATCTTTTGAGCTAACATCATACTACACATTGCTACTGTAATTCAACTTCAAAAAGTATTACATAGATAACAGCTCTTAAAATGTGTATACATTTTTTTGGCACCCCCGGTATATACAATGGAATATTATTCAGCCATTAAAAAAGAATGAAACCTTACCATTTGCAACAACATGGATGGGCCTAGCGGGTATTATGCTAAGTGAAATTAGTCAGACAGAGAAAGGCCAGTGCCATATGATCTCACTTATATGTGGAATTTAAAGAACAAAATAAACAAACAAACAGAATCAGACTCATAGATGCAGAGAACAAACTAATGGCTGCCAGACGGTATGGATGTTGGGGGGCTTGGTGAAAAAGGTAAGGGATTAAGAAGCACCAATCGGTAGTTACAAAATAGTCATGGGATGTAAAGTACAGTATAGGGAATATAATCAATAATATAACTGTGTGCAGTGCCAGGTGGGTACTAGACTAAACAAGGGGAATGCCTTTATAAATTATATAAATGTCTAACCACTATGCTATACACTTGAAACTAATATAATATTGAATATCAACTGTAATTAAAAATAAAGGTAATAAATATAAAGTCTACTTTTGAAACAAAACAACATAGTGAATAATAAAAGTCTATACAAGATTTTTTTTTTAAATGTGTCAACCAAATGATAGGTAATGAAGAGAACTCTAAAATCTGCCTGAAATAAAACAAAAATGTTTCCCAGTAGATTGCCATGTTATCTGAAATTCTAAAATTGAAACCTTAGATGTAATTTCCTGATTAACAGTTTTTAATATTTAACAATTTGTGCCATAAAATGCAAACCAAAATGTTATAGTTAAAATTATGTAAAGCCAGAAATACATGTTCCCATTATAGTCTTCTCACTCAGTACTATAAATTATTAATTTGTCAATGTTTAAATAAACTTTTTACAAATAGTTTTAATTTTACATAATATTGAATTATATGGATCTATTGCAATTTAACCATTTTTTATTGTTGGACATTTGTATTTTGTTTTCTTCTTTTCACTTTTATAAGTAACAATGCAATTCAAAAAAGATAGAGTCCAATAAAATTCACACAAAAATTTTTTTTCTGGAATAAATATATTTACCAAGTTCACAGGATACAAAGTTACTAGTCAAAAATCAACTCTCTTTCAATACATAGGTAAAGAAAATCGGAAAATAAAAGTTTTTAAATGCCGTTTAATGTATTACCAAATCTATCAAATATCTAGGAATAAACCCAATATATCTTTGCTGAAAACTACAAAATATTGCTGATGTAATAAATAAAACTTAAAAAGAAAAAAAATAGAGAAATATACAGCATTCATGGATTGGAAGACTGAATATTGTTAATATCCTCCCTCCCAAACTGATCTCTAAAATCACTGTAATCTCAATGGAAATCTCAGCAGACTTTTTGAACAAATTGACAAGATGTTTCTAAAATTTATATAAGAATGTAAAGGATTTAGAATGATGAAAACAATTTCATATTTGTACCCTGTGGCATTTATAAGAGTCCATGATTAAGAGAGTGAAAGTTATCACAATGACGGAGCAACCTAAGGTAAGGGAAGTCAAGAAGAGGAGTTCAAAATAAAGGCAAGTAGCTATCTGCTTACTATGTTCTAGGCATCATATAGGTACTTGGTATGTACATGCATTATGTCATTTAGTCCTCACAGAAAACCCATGAGGCAGGTGTAATTAGGACGGCCTCTTTACAGATGAAGAAACTATTAACTTACTTGTCTGTCTGAAGACATGAATCTACTAGGTGGCAAGCCCAGAATACAAAAAAGGACTTTCGGATTACAGGCATTATCCATAAATGAAAAAGTATAGATAAAAATGGCATTTATATGCCAAGCTGAAACATGTTTACCTTTCTAATGTATTATCAGTACCTCTAAATAACAACTGTGGTTTCATTATAAAGTGAAGCCTTGCTCTTTATGGCATAGACTAAAAGTATTTATTTCTAAAATCTTTCAAAATGGTCAAATGAACAACATGCTGATGTGGAGATTTAAGATTGAATGATAGTTTGAAAGTAGTAGTGACATTGAGAGATGCAAGAGCCAGGCTGAATCCCAAGTCATTATTCCAAGAAATTATGCAGTAAAGAGAATAGACATGGACATTCTCAGACTTCTATTTATTCCAGCAGTGTGGAGTACTGAATTAAAGCATTTTGAAGAAACCAACCTTTATTATTATGCAAGGATCATTCTCAGAAAATAAAAAAAAAATCAATAGGTAGGTTTCCCCTCTATCATTCAGTAAGAAAAAGAAATTATTAAGTAGGAGTAACTACCCTGTTTTGACCAGGAAAATGTTAAATATTAAACATTGACTCTAATATTTGTTGAGTCTTCCTATAAGGAGAGAAAGATACAAAAGCACAGCTATTGCATTTGAGGAATTTATAGCTTAGTGAGTAAACAAATACATATGTCAATAACTAGTAGTGCGGTGAAATCAGAATTGAAAAGACTGTATAAATTGCCAAAGCATAAGTGGATTGTGGAGGCCTGGAGAAGGGATCAGTCATAGATGAACGCATGGGGAAGAAAGTTATGAAGGAAGTATGATAAATCAATAGGGGAGCAAGGAGAAGAAATGCATTCTGGATAAAGAATCACCATAATCAGAGACATGGTGGTTTACAAGAGCATAGCATGTTCAAGGAATTGCAAGTAATTCAATCTGACTACATGCATGTGTGGTACATGGACAGGCAACGAGGCTCAGGGTGCAGGATGTGCAGGACTGAGTGTTTTATCCTGAGGTTACAGAAACCTGGGGAATTTTACACAGTGGGGTAATCTCTCGGTGGTGTATTGGTGATCTGGCTCAAGTGGGAGTCTGGGTGATGACTAAAAGGCTATTGCAAGAGTTCACAGGGAATAAGATATGGACCAAATCTAAAGACATAGAAATGAGACAGAAAAGTGAATTTGAAGACATTTAACAGGCAGAATCAATAGAAATGAGCAAACTTGACTACGCAAGGAGTGCAGAAGAGAGGTTGACTCAGAATTGTGGCACAGGTGGCTAGGCAAATGTAAGCACTGCTAAAAGATGACTTTGATCACCCTTCCACCTATAGACATCTAGAACTAAATTAAGAGGGGGGGAAAGCAGAAGATAAATACAACCCCTAGTTTCTTAATGGGAATGTTACCCACATGTCTTTTGTGAATTAAACTTTGACAAAATAAGAGCAGCCTTGAATTTTCTAAGCTTTGACTTTCACCCAATGACAGAATGACCACCAACAACTTTGTTTGGCAATCCTACTTTTACCGAGAACCTGAGATGTCAATTTTTCATGCCATTAGGAGTCAGACACATAATTCCTTTCTAAACATTGTGCATGATTCACTCTGTCTGACTAATAACCTGACAGTAGGTAAAAGAGAAGAGAAAAAATTGCCACAGAACAGAGAAAGGTGAGGTCAAGGAAATACGATGGATGTGAACACCTGCTATTCGTACACATAATGAGTTATTTTAGAAGTTTCAAGTTGAATAAGCAGCAAAAGCCCCTGTGGAAACAAACGTCTCCACCCAGAATGATCTCTCCTGTTACCACACTCTGGGGTCTTACTATTCTGCTGAAAGTGAGCTAAGTACAGCTATCACTGTGCACTGTTGGCATTATTTGTATATGGTTCAAGCTACGATGAACAGAGCCGAGATATCATTCCTCCTAACATCTCCACGTGCGTTCATACCCTGATCTCATCCACATTCTCAGCTAAGCTCTGGAAATTCAGCTTCATACCCTATGTCTGACCTCAGGCAGTTTTCCAGGAAACTCCCTGTCCCTGGGCCCCTCTTTACCTCTGAGGAATCCCAGCACAGATTGGTGGTTGTAATGGGAAGGCCCAGGACTGAGGATCGAGAGATCTCGTCTTACCTCATCTCACCTCATTTCAAGTTTCCATTCCCTAAAGTGGAAACGGTCATGACTCAGCCACTACATCGTAGATAAAACCAAACAGAATGATGTTGCAAAATGTCCTTTGTAAGCTTAAAATGCTACATAGATGTGAAGGATTATAATTCTGATCTAACCTTTCTCAGCCGGTTTATACATTTTGTCTGAATTACATTAACAACGAACTTCAGTTTCTTCTTCTGTACTATGAAGATAAAAACAGTGTCTTAACAGAGTGGTTATAAGAACAAAATGAGTGAACATGTGGAGTATATGGCACAAGTCTTGGAAGCACTGAACACTGAATAAAAGGTGGTACTCTTGGTAGACGTATTGCTATTATTAGTATTATTCTCATTGATTCATTCCAAAGTAATCAGTATTGTGTTCTAGCTTACCTACAGGGTACAAATGCAGTGCTTGGTGGCAACTCTGCAGTCAGACTGTACAGAGGGAATGTTGCAATCATACATGGTTTGCAGGATGTGGTAGTGCATTACTTGTTCAAGTAGTAGACACAGGCCAGGCCATAGCCCTTGATTGGTACTAGCACATTACCCAATGCTAATAAATTGGGCTGATGACACAGCGAGTCTAAGCTTTCTTAGACTTGAGCCTCACGGAATGAGGGCCAAGGCAATATCCTGTGTGCATTTTGACCCATCAATGGCAGTGAGCTCGAGCTGCTGTCTCTTCTATACATTCCCCTACAGATAGGGTTGCTACAGACGAGTAGTGTTATCTTTTCAGGTGTGGAAAATGCTTAGTTTGCCCTTTAGTTCAGATCCTAGAACTTGAGAATTTGGACAGGACCCTAGAGATCATTTAGATTAACCCACTTACTTCCAGATGATGAGACTAGGCCCAGAGAGAAGTGACTTGCCTACCAAAGGTTGTACAGCTCATCAGTGGAGAAACCCAGCCGGGTCTCCGGACTCTCAACTAGGGCTTGTTGCATTTTCCATTTTGCACTTAGTTAATTTGGTCTCTGTTGGCCCAGCTCACCTTGTTTTTGGCTTTTTGAGGCTAAGCACCTGGGTGGTTTCTTATCTAAGTCTTGGACAGTAGCCAGGCATGCGGATGGGCAGGGGTGGCTGACTCAGACTTCGGAACACTCTGTGCCTAAGGGCCAACCATAGTCTGAAAGAAGGGTGTGGGCTCTGGGCGCTTCCCCATAGTTCCAAGTTCTGTCAGCATGACTGCAGGGAGGTGGGGGTGCGGGTAGGGGCGGGGGGTTGGGGCAAGGAGCATGGTCTTACCCTGCAGGGCTCCTGCTAATGAGTTCTGGGACATGGAGCAGCTTTGATTAATTACCCAACACAGGGTGTGCTTGGCCCAGGTAAGCTGAGCAGTGAACTAGAAGGGCATCACTCAGTGTGCAGAGAGTGAAAAGAGGGATGTGCTTTCACAGGAAAACTCTGTATTATTTTTATGCAATTGTTTATTTATGCAATAGATATTTATTGATTACCTACTCCAAGCCAGGAGGTGTGCAAATGTTCACATATACAAAAGCAAATAACAGGATTCCTGTCCTCAGAAAGTGAGAGGTGGAAAGCAGAGTCAAGTTTTATACAGTGAGATATGTGCTGGGACAGTGGTAAGAGCAAGGCATGTGGAAGGCCCATGGGGAGACTGTCATGTGTGTTTATGTTGTGCATGTCCACATTGCTTAGGATGATTTTCCTGAAAATGATGTTTGAACTAAATCTTTAAAGATACAGAGATAGTATAATGATGGAGGTGTCAGACAGCATGGCTGTTGTGGGGAATTAGTAACTCAATATGGCCCAGAGCACAGAATCAAAAATAAGGATTATTAGAAGATGCTCGGCAAGTCACTATCAACTCATAGTAGAAATGTTCTATCTCACTTTACTTTTGAACAAACTGAAGCTTGGGAAGATTAAGCCATTCTTCCAAGACTCGGGAAATATCAAGCACCAAAGTAAGATTTGTTTTTTGTGTGCCTCTTATCCTAGATTCAGCAGGGCATACTTGAAGATAATTGTTTTCAAGTCTTCTTCAATGCATAATAGAGACAGAACTGTAATTTGCAATTGAGATTTGTCTTATAGAAACTATGGCATATACATTGGTTAAGGACCTAGGTTTCTCCCACGAAAAGCTACTTCATCCATAATGTACCTATCATACTATAGCAAAGTAGTAACAGTAACTGACCGTCAAATACAACCAAGTTTGTGTGGGGAAATGTGCTTAAATTTGGAATGCTTGGGAAATCTCACCTTTACTCTCCTGAAGTGGGAGATGGGGACTTCAAGATTATTACTGACAGGGTCCAGGAGGACAGAGAGTGAGAATACAAAGAAAGAATGTGACCAAGGGACACTGGGGACCCAGAAGATGTGCAGCACAGCATCTTTCCTAGAATATCGTCTTCAGGGTCACTTCTCAGCCTGCATGCCCCATAGTATCTATCCCTTCTTTTCTTCAGAAAAGCCTTTCATATCTCCTCAGGTACATGACCATGCTTTTCTCCTCTCTGATGTCCCATAGATCTTTTCCTTCCCTCCTGAAACAAGCACCTCAAAATGTGAAAGTTTCATAGCGGGCATTTGTTGTTAGAAACTATGAAACACTAAGAAATGAAAAGACCTCCAATGCCTTTACATTTTCCTTTTTCGAGTAGACCCTTTAGAGAAAGTCGAAAATGTGCCATCAGATATACCCTTACTGTAAAGAGGCCAGGAATGCTTCTTGGGCTATCCATTTTGCACCTACATTTAGTGCTTATTATAAAAGTGCTTGGTAAGTCGTCTCATCTTTACTTTGAGCTTACTAAAAACAAAACACAGAGTGAAAAAAGTCAGCCTGCTGATGATTCTCTGATTCCAGAGGCATCTTGTCATCAGGAAGAGAAAAAGGGGGCAGGGTGGACAAACCATAATAAAAAACATGGCAGACTTTAATATATCATTGTCCTTTCACCAATTTAATCTTCCTGCTCTAACAATAACAAAAACTCTTATAAAAAATTATATCATGCTTTAGCATTTCCCCAAAATGTTTAAACACTTTTTAAAAGAATTTAAGAAAGAGTCCTTTAAGTGTGAATTGTGGATTGATTCAACATAATTACTGGAAGGAATCTCAGAGGTGAGTAGTCCAGCTTCTCAATTCTACAGGTGACAAAATTGAGGCTCACGTGGAATACCCCAGTTGTTCATGTTTTCATGAAGGTGACCATAGGCATGTTCACAGTCAACACAGCATTTTCATATTCATTATGGCATTTGTTATTTATGAAACTCTGGGTTTGTGCCAAGTCAGATTGGTTTAAGTGATTTGCCTAAAGCCATGCAGTTAATGTGACAGCTGTAAACAGACACCAGATTTCTAAGATTCCAATTTCAGTGCTTATAAAACTCTGTAGAGATGGCCTTGTGGGATTCCCCCCAAAACACTCAACCATGGAAAAGGTTGAGAGCTTAAAAATAAATGAAACTGCTTTCTTTGGGTAGTCCCAATTAAAAAAGAAAAAGCCCCAAGGTCAAAACTGTCAAAAAGAACTCTTCTCAGAATGAGTTTTAAATGAGCCACCTGTTTCTATTTCTTTAAATAGGTGATATTTTACATGGCCCATCATATAACAATTCAGAACACTTTAAAATTTAGGATTTCTATAACTTTTTCATTAAAAAAAGAAATTCTCACATGCTTTAAGTCATTTGGTTTGACCATTCCTTGGAATGAATTGCTGTTATTGTTATTATTATTATCATTAGTATTATCAACTCCTCTTTGGATAGGAGAAACTGAAGCCCACAATCTCAAAGGTAATAAATAACAGCATAAACATAGGTTTTATGATTCTAAATCCAATAGGTTAAATATTACTTCTGGCACGTTTCACACCATTTTTTTTTGAATTTGCTTTAGTCTCATGGAGAAACATATTTTGGAAACCACAGTCTTGACTAGCACTTATATATTTAAATGTCTATTTGCTTCTAGGAAAATAGTGGCCCTATAGATTTGAAACCATTGGATTATTATGTGCTGTATAATGAAGGTTTTTGCTATAAACACTATCACGGAAAATTGGTTTTCAAAACATATTCATAAGTACTCACTCACCAAAATCAAGTTTCTAGTTAAAATTTCAATTTCAATCTGTTCCTCAAGTAAACATGTGAATTAATAAAAAATTAAAATGTATAAATGTTATGTATTGCTCTGAACAATGAAGGTAAAAAAGGACAGATGATAAAAAATTTTTTTCTTTAAAACTCTCAGAGTATTTTATTGTCCTTTTTTGTGATTTTTTTATTATTCCCTTTCATTTGATCAATGTAAAGTTTGTTAAGCTTGATTTAAGTAATCCATACTTAACCTAATTTAGTGCAGAAAATTATATATATATATATATGTATATATATATATATATATACATATATATATATATAATGTATACATACTTTAAGAAAGGAAAAAACTATTAAAAGTTTAATACTCAATATATACTGACAATGAAAGATGAATTCAAGTCAGGTTTGACTTCTGCAATTACAGGAGGTGCTCAAAGTGGTTACCATCAGCGTCCAGACACTTTTGATTATGGCTAACTACTTACTGCTTGAGAAACACTGGCCAAAGTATCCACTGGTATACATTTTTTTGGCACCCCCAGCATATACACACATATGATTTTTTTTTTCTTTCCCTGGCTCTAAGCAAGTAGGTTTATTCTAAGATGTCTGAGTAGAGACCTCTTTGGGCAAGTGTATGCAACTGATAAAAACCTCATTGCCAGAGCAGTTTTATCTTCCTCGGTCCACATGATGAGTCTGATAGCACATTATTGTCATGTACTCCTTCAAAGTAGTTTGCCCACGCTAAACATTGTAGTTCATTTCAGCCGTTGTGACTGAGAGCTTTGTGAAGGTCAACATTTAACTCCATTCTGGAACTGCTCTCAGAATCATACAAACCAGATGCACTCAGAACTCATTTTTAACCATCAACAGGAAGGAGTAAAAGATAAAACAAACAATATTTATAAATGAAATTTAATTTGCTTATAAAATAAAACCATGTTGTAAGTGTAAAACTTATCTCCTATATAAAAAAGTACTTTTTTATAAGTAACTTTTTTTAAATTTAGTTATTTTTTTCTTGTCAGAATGTTTTTCTTGGCAAATAAGAAAAAGCCTATCAAAAATGATTCAAACAATAAGTTTTCTGTCTCTTCTTATAAGAAGTCCTGAGGTCGGTAGTTCCATGCAAAATCTCGCATAGGGTAAAGATATGATAATCTCATACCACTGACAACACTGCCATTAAAGGCAGCCAGAAATTAAGTGGGAAGTGGTAAATGTTTATTACAGGCAATTCAATATTTTTAATGGTGAAATATAGCTATGATAATGAGATATTAGTTTATATCTTTACTAACGTACCTGTCATAAAATATTTATAAAATGTGAATAATTGATTAGATTTCTAAAATTAACACTTGGACTTCTATCAAATTAAATAAGTATAATTTCAATTATCCTAATATTGATAAAAAGATTATGAGGAGTATACTTCAGCACATTATTTTTTAATAAAAGAAATACTAATTAGTAATATTTATTCTACAAGGTTTATTTTATTTTATTTATTTTTTTTTTTGGAATGTGTACAAGGTTTATTTTAAATCCTTAGCCCACTTATACACACAAGCTTGACATGTACTATTTTGAATTCCTGGAATAGAAGATACATACAGTTTTCTTTTTTTCTATTAAGTGTAACATTTTTTAATCAAGAAGGCCATTATGTCCTCACCTTCAAGACATATTGAGTGAGAGTGTATCAAATGGTGAACTGAGTATATACACCTACCTCCCTCTCACCTTTTACACCTTTAGAATCATTATATGTATGTATGCATATGTATGTATGTGTGCAGATATATGCAAAATTATAAATATAGAATTATTATTATTATTATTATTTTTTTGTTGTTGTTGTTGTTGGACACTCCCCATATGCCAGGTAGAATGTCATGCTCTGATTGTGCATCATTTATTTTATAAACCTTTGGGGAAAAAATTAGGTGAGCTTCCTGAAACTGCCACAATTGGACACCTTAGATGTTTTTTTTTTTGTTTGTTTTTTTTTAATTTATTTATTGTTAGTTTCAGGTGTACAGAACAATGCAATAGTTACCCTTTTCACCCTCACAAAGTAACAACCCCCCACCCCCCATCCACTTATACTACTACTATATGAATTTTGAACCAATATAAGTGAGTTACAATGCTGTAAAACACAGAGGATTCACCTCTGTTGAAAGATATAATAGATCATTGTCATATATATATATATATATATATATATATATATATATATATATATGAAATTTTACATATACTGGAGGTGCCAAAAATATATATACACATTTTAAGAGATATTATCTATGTATTACTTGTCGAAGTTGAATTGAATTATAATAGCAATGTGTAGTATGTTTGCTCAAAAGATGGCATTAATCAAATGAATGCTAGCATCACCATGTGACAGGGAGGACAGTCAAAGAAAATGGCAGTAACATGGTTGCAATTTGGGCAGCACAAGACCATTTTAAAGTGGCATTTGAAATTCGAGAACATTGTGGAAGTACAACAACAATGGAGGCGTGAGTATGCAACAGAACCTCCAACACGCCTAACAATTGTACACATATGATAAGCATGGTACTCTGTGAAGAAATTGAAACGGCATGCGCAGCGATACAAGTGGACACTTTGGTCAACGTTGCTCAAGCAGTAGTTCGCTGTAATCAGAAGTGTCTGGATGCTGATAGTAACCACTTTGAGAACCTCTTGTAATTGCAGAAGTCAAACGAGGCTTGTATTCATCTTTTGTTATCAGTATATATTGAGTATTACACTTTTAATAATTTTTTCCTTTCTTAAAATGTGTATACATTTTTTTGGTACCCTTTGTATAAATAATGTGGAGTGTATAATATATAATCACATAGAGGATTCAATTAGTGACAAAATCATAGCTCAATACACATAATTGATTCAAATCCTACCCTCAGCCTCCAGAACCTCTCTTTAGACTTTGGGTTTGCTAACTCTCTACAGGCTGCTCTACTTTTACTAACAAAATTCCACATTATGCTTTGAGATGTATTCATGTTAATATATGTGGTTTTTGCTTATAGGTATTAACTGTAGATTCTTTTGGTAGATATTAGGTTGTTCCCAACTCTTCATTGATATAGTGCTGCAATGAACATTCTAGCACATGTCTCTTAGGGCACCAATACAAGAGCATCTCTTAGGGAGAAACTGATGGGTCAAAGAATATGTTTATCTTCAACTTTATTAAATATATCTAAATGGTTGTATAATATTATTTTTAACCAGCAGTATAGAAGAATTCCCATTTTACTACTTTAAAATAGTAAATGATACATTGCAAAGTACCTTATAAGTTTCACTTTTATTGAGATTGAGGTAATACATACTTCACAACAGGAGTTCAATAGCTTTTCCATATATTGTGTTTAATACCCATATAATATATTCCTTGAAGGTTTTGTAAAAATCAGCATGAAAACGTTTGGGTCCTATATATCCTGGAGTGGGTATTTGATTATCAATTCAGTTTTTATAATTGCTATTCATTTAATTCATGTTTATTATTTTTCCTTGAGTCACAAATAGAATTAACTTTTTTCTAGAAAATAATCATCTCCTTTTTTATTCCTAATATTTATTGACAATTTAGTGTTATTTATTAAATATTTATTTTGATTATTGAATAATTAATATGTTTATTCATTGTCTTTTCTCTTTTGCCTAATCAGCTTGAATAGTTCTTTCCAATTAAAAGTAGCTAATGTTTTAAAAGAATTGACTTTTTATTTTGTTGTTTACTTTCTTGTTTTCAATTATTTTTGGCTCTTGGCATTTGCACTTCCTTCCTCCAAATTTCTTTAGTTTTGCCTAGTTCCTTCAGCTGAATGTGATTTGCTCATTAACTCATGACTAATTTCAGAATGTATTTCTTTATTGCAAACATATATTTTTAGTGAGTGTGGATATGGACTTTTTTTATAGAGATAATTTGTAATTTAAATCCACTTTTGTTCAAAAACATCTATTGATTCTTTGAAACTCAGTGCAACTTTTTTGTGACCAATTGCTTGCATAGTAGCAAAGAGCTAGGTTAAATCAACTAGTCAACTTTGTCTTCAAACCTTCTATATTCAGTGCTAATTTTTTTCTGATTAATAGATCAGTTCCTGATACGTGAACATTAGAAATAATTCACAGTGATTATGAATTTGTCCAATTCATCTTGTGAATTATGTATTTTGGCGCAATATTGTTTAGTAACTCTAAGTTCATGATTGTACTCTATTCTTTGTAGGTTATTTCATTTATTGTTATCAATATAATTACTATGTT
Source organism: Hipposideros armiger (assembly GCF_001890085.2). Lineage (NCBI taxonomy): Eukaryota > Metazoa > Chordata > Mammalia > Chiroptera > Hipposideridae > Hipposideros > Hipposideros armiger. Next base: position 6,808,489 of record NW_017731364.1, on the reverse strand, counting down.
TTTGTCATGCCTTTCTTAATCCCATTAAATTAAAATAATAATTTGCATTTTGTCTTTTAAGAAGCACCTACTGAATTATCTGACAAATTTTAGTTTTCAGACTTATCTGTATTGAATATTCATATTTCATGTATTATCAAAGGTACTAAGAAGAATTTTACATGGTTCAGCAATCCAAAATCATGAAAATAATTAATTAACTGAGTAAATCCATGAGAGATTGCACTGGATTAGTGGGATGGTGGCAGTGGGGCTGATGGTATATGAGTAAATATGATATAATTTAAAAGTTAGGGACTAGAATAATAAAACCTGGTAGACCTAAAAGCTTTTTAAGTATAATGAGGATGGCATGCTATAAATTTTCACAATTTTAGAAAAAATTTGTTGTAATAGTTGCAGAGGGGAATCTTGGAATAATAGTTTTTCATACTCAATAAAAATTGATTGGCATTGTTTTAAAAGTAATATTTTTGAAAAATCTCTTTCTTATCCAAATTAAACTTTTTTCATTATAATCCTTCATGTGGTATTAATTTACTTATATTATTATTTCTAGATAGTTCGACAAACTTCAGTGATATCTTTGTTGGAATTTTTATGATTTCTGATGATTTTACTTATTCTGGTATTGATATACACAATGATATCTAATCAATTAATTCAATGACTATACATAGAGCATTGTTTTGAAACAGGACCCTCCCTAAGGCCCTGGAAAGAAGGGATTAAAGAACAATATTTTGTGAATTCAAGAAGCACACACTTTAGTAGCGAAGACAAATAAGAAAAATAAAATGAGGAAAATGTTATGGGCACACAGAAGAAACTGTAGTTAATTCTGCTAGGGCTCTCTAGAAGAGGGCTTGGTGTGAGAGGGCTTCACAAATGAAATGTGACAGGGTCCAAAGGCTAAAGGATGAGAAAATTTCAACAAGAGGTGAAGTGAGGGAAGTTTGTTTCATCACAATAACCTATGTGAGAAGAAGTGAGGAGATGGGAACATGCCTGGCTTGATTGGGAAGAGTAGGTAGAAGGTCGGTGTAGCTGGGGTATGAGGGGCAGGGTGAGAACAGTGATTAATGCAAATGAATACATTAATAATAACCATTATTATTATATCTAACACATACATAAGACACTAGATGTTTGTCAGTACCATTCTAAGTTCTTTACATATGATCATTCATTTAAGCCTCACAACAACTTTATGAAATAGCTATCATTATCTCCATATTACAGATGAAGGAACTAAGTGCAGAGAAGTTAAAAGTTTGCCAAGGGAGGCGAACATCTCATTTGTGACGAGGTCGCCTAAGTCTCAGGGCACCACCTCCGTGGGAGGATGGTGTTCTCAGCCCCTGCGGGCCAGATACAGAGTTGTACACCTCAGCAGGACTGGGTGCTCCTGCTGGGATCAGCCGCAAAAGGCGTGGGGCTGCAAGAATAGCCCCTTTGCAATTGCAACTAAAAGAATAAAATACCTAGGAATAAGCTTAACAAAGGATGTGAGGGACCTACACACTGAAAACTATAACACATTATTAAAATAAATTAAAAGAAAAGACACAGGGCCTGCCGAATGGAGTGATGGTTAAGAACTGGCTTGGGATGCCAGAGGGCCCCAGTTCGGATCCCATATGAGGGCCAGTGACACTGCCCTCCACAGCTAAGATGCTGAACAACAGCTCAACCTGGAGCTGGGCTGCGGTGAGTCGCCGGCAACAGCATAGATTGCAGCCCCTGTGGCAGTGGGTTGCCATGGGCTACCGTATGTAGCCAGCAGCCAGCGTGAGCGGCCAGCATGAGTGGCCAGCAGCCACAGTGAGC
>NW_017731364.1:6792915-6806559 GCF_001890085.2 Hipposideros armiger | reverse complement strand
AAAAAAAATCTTTAAAAAAAATACACAAAGAAATGGAAAGATATTCTATGTTCATGGATTGGAAGAATCAATATAGTTAAAATGGCCATATCGCCCAATACAACATACAGATTTAATGCAATCCCCATCAAAATCTCAATGGTATTTTTTAAAGAAATAGAACAAAAAATCATCAGATTTGTATGGAATCACAAAAGGCCCCAAATAGCCAAAATAATCCTAAGAAAAAAGAATAAGGTTGGAGGTATCACACTCCCTGAATTTCAGCTTGTACTGCAGGGCAGCAATAATCAAAACAGCATGGTATTGGCATAAAAACAGACACACAGCTCAATGGGATAGAACTAAATATGCAGAAATAAACCCATGTGTCTATGGGCAGACAATTTTTGACAAAACAGACAAAAACAAACAGTGGAGAAAAGAAAACCTCTTCAATAAACGTTGCTGGGAAAATTGGAAAGACACATGCAAAAGAATGAAACTAGACTACTACCTGTCAACATATACTAAAATTAACTCAAAATGGATCAAAGACCTAAACATAAGACTTGAAACAATAAATTACATTGAAGAAAGCATAGATACTAAACTTATGGGCTTTGGGTTCAGAGAGGATTTTATGAATTTGACCTCAAAGACAAGGAAAGTAAAATAAAAAATAAATGAATGGGACTATATCAAACTAAAAAGCTTCTGCAGAGCAAAAATAGCCATCAACAAAACAAAGAAGCAACCAACCAAATGGGAGAAGATATTTGCAAACACCACCTCTGATATGGGGCTAATACTCAAAATATATAAAGAATTAATACACCTCAACAACGAACAAAAAAAACAATCCAATTAAAAAATGGGCAGAGAACCTGAGTAGACACTTCTACCAAGAAAACATACAAATGGCCAACAGATTTATGAAAAATGCTCAACTTCACTGCCTTTTAGGGAAATGCAAATCAAAACCACAATGAGATATCACCTCACACATGTTAGAATAGCTATTATCAAGAAGACAAGTAATTACAAGTGTTGGAGAGGTTATGGAGAAAAAGGAACCTTTATACACTGCTGGTGGGAATGTAAACTGGTACAGCCACTATGGAAAACAGTATGGAGGTTCCTCACAAAATTAAGAATAGAATTTACCATATGACCCAGCAATCCCTCTTCTGGGTATCTACTCTGAAAATCTGAAAACATTTATTTGCAAAGACACATGTACCCCTATGTTCACTGCAGCATTATTTATGGTGACTACAACATGGAAACAATAGAAGTGTCCTTCAGTAGATGACTGGATAAAGATGTGGTAAATATAAACAATGGAATATCACTTGGCCCTAAGAAAAGATGAAATACTACCATTTGCGACAATATGGATGGGTCTTGAGATTATCATGCTAAGCAAAATAAGTCAGACAGAAAAAATCTAGAACGATACGACTTCATTAATGAGTGTCATATAAAACTGAAAGAAACAAATGGATAAGACAGACAAGCAAAAACTTATAGACACACACACCAGTTTAGTTGTTACCTGGGGGTAAGGGGAAAAGGGGATGGTAAAAGAGAATAAAGGGGGTCAAATATATGGTGATGGGAGGAGAACTGACTTTGGGTGGTGAACACACAATGCAATATATAGGTGATATATTATAGAAATGTATATAATTTTACTAACTTGAAACCTATATAATTTTACTAACCAATGTCACCCCAATACATTTAATAAAGATGAAAAATAAAGGTCTCAGAGCTAGAAAGTAGTAGAAGTAGCATTAAAATCAGGTATTGGGCTTCAGAACTAGAGCTCTTCAGGACTTATACAGTATTTCAAGTAACAAACAGCATATGGAGGGAATTTTTACAAGATCAGCTGCTATCATCAGAAAGCATACAGATTTCATTTATTTTTCTGTTTACTTGGCATAAATGATTCCCCTAGGACAATAGTTATTTGTAAGTACCATCTAGTTACAAAGGCAGAGATAAGCCAGATGGCAACTGACAAAACCCTAAAGACAGGCAAACCTATTGTCATTTTTTAGAATTGATTATTGGTTTTCATCACAGAAAGCTAAACCTTATATGCTGTGAAAGTAAGAATGTTAAAATAAACCCTCAGGAGAAAAATCAGAGTAGACAATGTCAGCTGCTCCCGTCACTGTGGAAATGCGAACTTGTGAATTATTTCAGGCCTTTACATAGCCCCAGAGCTCTTATGGGCAGACGGTTTTATTTAAAAGTATTTAAACCACTTTAATTTACCATCGCATTTCTGAGCTCTGGCCTGAAGCCAGCATCTTCCCAGTCTTAATTTGTCCCCAGTTGAATTCAAAATCCAAACTTCATGTTCCCAAGGAAGCTAAACCCAATTTCATTTACTTCCGTAGGTGTGCTGTACTGAAACATAGAAATTCAACCCTATTTGCAAGGCCCAGCTCAAATACCATGCCCCCAGAATTGCATTCTTCTTCAACCTCACATCCAAAATACTTTTTTAAGGCCTCTAAGAAACCTCTTATCAAAGCTCACGTGGAATTGTGCTGTCTGGTCAAATTAACTAACATGAGTGCTCCTTTTCTCCTCAAATGTGAGTTATCCCACCCTACAAGGACTCCCGTTGTCAATACAGAAGCTTTCATAGAGCTTTGTATCTAGCAGATGCTCTATAGTAGTATTTGGAATTGAATAACAAAATAGATGTGTGAAATCTACAGCTTTATATTTGAGGCTGGAAGGACAAATGAAAATATAATGGGATCATAAACCACAAAAACTTGAGTTCAAAGCCTCGATCCACCACTATCTTTTGTAATGTCAGACAAATAACTGTGTAGCTCTGGGTCAAAGGAGAATGAATGTTTAGCTAATCTCTAAGATTCCTTCTACTATTTATAATTTGTCATTCTATGATTTCCCCAGTGAATGATGGACATAAAATACTGATAACTTCTTTTGAAACCCCTAATCCATTTTGAGAAATTCTGTCTTAGACTATGATCAATGAAACTTTGTTATACGGGGTCAACTAGTAAACGACACAGTATAATGGGACATTTCCTGACATTCTTGGCAAACTGGAGGACAAAAACAAAACAAACAAGTAAACAAACAGCAATAACAACAAAACACTCTTAAAGAGAATTTGAATGAAGATTTAGAGTCAAACCTCATTTCACTGAAGAAGAAACTTAGGTTGAGAGACCCTGTCACACAGGTCACTAGCAGAACACAAGCTCCAACCCAGAGTTCTCTTCTTCCAGGAAGATCTTTTTTTCTGTAGTATTAAGAATTGAATTTTTTAACTGACTTAAACAGCAGAGATGAAGGTAATGAAGAGGAAATAAAGAAACCAGGATGTGTTTAGAGTTTCACCTGAGGTACTTATATGTGGAGGAAGTAATCATTAGGTTTTTAAAGTCACGTAATTGTTGTATATATGACTTGTTCAAACGTCCAGATGGGCAAATTTTTAACTTTATTTTAATATAATTCAACCTATTGTATATAGTGGATTCCTACTTCACTAGGTTGTAGAAACTTAATCTTGGTCACTTTAGTGTTCCTCTCTTCATCCCAAGTTTCCACTTAAGTTTCAAAGGATTTATTTTATGCTATGGCACCAGGAGGCATGTGGTCCTCTACCACCATCTAACCTTCCACCACAAATGTGACTTATGACCGGAGGTCCATACAGGTCCTCCTCAGTCAACCCTCATTCTCATAGCCAAGAAGTCTGGCTCTTCCTCTGTGTCTCCTTTGTCCCCTTCTGCTATTCCTGCAGACTCTGTGATGCCAAGGCCCTATTTGCATACATCAGGCAACTATTTCCACACTGGATTTTGCTTCTTGCCCGGGATTTCCTAGAAAATAAGGCACAGGCCTCTCAGCTCTCTAATTCAGTCACTTCACATGAGAATTCAATTATCGCCCCCAAGATTTTGGTCTGGGGTAGAAAAACTGTCAGAATAACTTTTTCAGGGTCTCATAATATCTATCTAGTTACATACATCTATATATAATATTATATATATATTGCAATATATATAAATTTATAATATATAAATGTATATAATATATAAATATAATATATAATATTTTATATATATATTATATCTATAGCTATATCTATATAATATATATAATATTTTGCTTTGTGGCTCAGTTCTCTCCCCAATCTGGAAATATTTTCTTCTTTTTAACTTTTTAATTATAGAAAATTTCAAACATACACAAAGTAAGAAAGTACAATGAACCCCGTGTATCTATTACCCAGCTTCAGCAATCATCTACTCCAAACCAATCTTATCTTATCAATACTCCCACCCATTCCCAACCTATATTAGCATAAAAATCAATAATTTCCCAATATTATCAAATATCTATTTAGTATTTACATATTTCACACTTAAAGTGTCTAATAAATATGTTGCTTTTTAAAAATTTTGTTTGAATTGTGATCCAAACAAGAAGGATTCATTGTGATTGATTGACGTGTCTTATAAATCTAATTTTATTTATAGGTAACGGCACCATCGGTCTTCATACATCCCCACTCCAAAAAGCAAAAGTAAAACAAAACAAAACAAAAAAACATCTTATCTTGAAAAAAAACAGATCATTTGTGTTGTAGATTTTTAGGAAACCTTTATCTAGACTCCATGTGGGAAAATTCTCCTTCCCCCTGCCCTTCCCCCATATGTACACATAGATCAGATATTCTCTTAAATCGGTTTTCACATTGCTTTTCATTGTCACCCATATTAGTTCATGACACATACAACCCAAATTGGAGTGGTTTAATGCTACAGGAACATATTTCTTCAAGCGAAGTTTAAAATAGGTATTACTCTCACTCTAAACAGTGGCTTTCCTCCATACAGTGCTGCAGGGATCTGCTAGGCTTTATCCAGCGATAGGAGACTGCGATCTCTACCTTGTGGCTTTCTTTACCATGTCTAAAATATATTGTTGACTTGGTCAAGCAATTCTACCCATTTCAGTCAGCCAGTCAGCAGAGAGGGAAAAGGAGCATGGGTTATCCTTTGTGGAGGTATTTAGTTTTCTAATGCCCCAGCCTGGAAGTGGTGCACATCACTTCCACTCATAGTCCATGGTAACAACTAACTGCAAAGGGGTTACGCTGGGAAGTAACACTGAGCTATGTACTAGTAGGAAGAGGGAATGGGGTCAGTGTAAAATCAGCTAGTCTCTGTCACTCTCCAAGGGTTATACTTCTAAAGTTCAAAAGCCAAATTAATAGTCTTTTTTACTCATGCTAATCTATCTCTTTCCTTAGTTAATAAATTTAGATTTAGCTACTTTGGCTGTGTAGCATCCTGGGATTAAAATAGTACTAGGGTTAAGGAAGAAAAATATCAGTTACAATTTCTTTTTTTTTTCTTTCCCTGCCATGCAATATAGTATTTTTGAAGACAGGTTTATAGCACAATTACATTGAGCTTGGATTCTTGATTCACCAGTATTTAGTTGTGTAAACTTGGTTGATTTAATTTCTCTGAGCTTCGTTTCCTACATTTATAAAATGACACTAAGCATGTCCTATTTCATAAGCTGTGGTAAAAATAAAAAAACATAAGCAAAGACTTTAGTACAATACCTGATATAAGGTAGAATCTCAGTAAATGCTAAGTACTAATCATTATGAAAATGATTTTTTTTCCTAACTGTAAGTTATCCCCCATTACTTTAAGCCTGATACTATAGACGAAGCTTCTACACAGATATATCTTGTTTTCTGAATGTATTCATCAAAATCTACCTGAAAAGTTTTGAATATCTGTCTTCTCATCCTGAATATACACAACTACAAAAATCAGAAGCAACTGAGTTAAATGAGCTATAAAATAATACAAAAATTATCATTCTAAATAGCAAAGTTTGTACTACGTGCATTATTCACACTTTTAAATGGATTATTTCCTTTAAAAAAGAAATCCCATTGGAATAATTTGTGGTATTATTGTTCTGATTCTTGTTTCTGTTTTGTTTTGTTTCGAACTGGTCAGCTCTTTGCCTTTAGCAATCTACATAGCTGAATCCCCACATGCCTGGAAATGAGAATTTCTCAAGGTAACTCTTGCCCTGCCCTCCTTCACTGCCAGGCTGAGGGATCCAACTGGAAATAAGAGCACAGCTGCCTTTGGTGCCCTAGTTTAGGACACTTCAAACACAGCTTTAGCTTTATCCCGTTTTAAGTACAGACATTTCAAGATCCCATGGAATGGGACACGACCCATCTCCTTTATATTTGGATGCTGCTTTTACTGAGGATAGACAGCAGGGGGAGGGGAGGGGGAGGGAGGGATGGGGTAGAGCCTCTTGATGCCAGGTCAATGATATCTATATTTTTAGAGTACCTTTTACTTCCAAGAATGTGTCCACTATATCTCAGTATTCTCAGTCACATCAGTCCTGCAAAAATTGTGTTTTTTTTTTAAAGTTAGATGGTGTTATTTCACTTGGGTTAATAAACGGTAAATCCAGTTGGGAATTGGGCCTAACTTTGTGGGTAATTCACCTCACAGAGAGCCTTCCTTCCTAGGGAACAGGAGTTAACCACTCCATCATTCTGCTAACAGCCTATTTTTATGTTCAGGAAGTAGTTATTGCAGAATCATGAGAATTGGAGATGGAAAGAATTTGTGAAGCAATCCATTGCAACTTCAGGCCACATAAGAGGAATTTTTAGTCTGCTCTCCAATGGCGGTGTAGGCCACCACATTCCTCTCACAATGTGAACTGATTTCATCCAAGGCAAAAATTCTGTCCATTTCATAAACAAAAGCATAGAGGTGTTAACAGTCTATTCACAGTTATATTTAAATGAATTGGCATCTCATGAAAGAGACTAGGTTTCTATCACCATTGTTTTTCGCAGCACAGTTATTTTCAGTAAACAAGATCTCAAGCCATCATATATTGATGAGAATATATAAAAATGCTAAAAATCAACAAAACAAAAATTTGATATAAAGTATTTAAATCAATGAACAATGAGACACCAATCCAAACATGTATGACAGGAAATATCACCCTTTAAGATAATGGGACTCATCTTGTCATCATCCTGAATATCTATACAATAGCCACATTTGAATTACACAGTCAACAAATCAGAAAAAAAACTTTAAACTGGTCTCATAATTTTACTAAAGATAAAACGAGGAACTAGAGAAATTAAGGGACTTGCTTAAGGGTTCCCAGAAAATTGTTAGTAAATAGGACTCTTCACTGATTGACAAACCAGGGATCTTTGACGGAATACTACAGTCAATTAACTGGCTAGAAACTCTGAAAATATTTGAAGTTTACAAGTATCACTGTTACAAATAACTTCTGCAGGACTTGGTACAACATCTGGTGAATTAGAAGGCTCTAAAGAACCTATGACTAAATTAAGTTTGTAGTGAAATGGCTGGAGTTGGGAAAATTACCTACTTAAAAATGCCATTGACCTTAAATAAGTTACAAGAAAAATAACCATAGTATGGAAATCAACAGTGCAGTGTTAGTGCTATCTCTGCCTTTAAATTGTTGGGAGAGTTATGGTAATAATTCAACTTCTCTAAAATGAACAGATTTAATTAAATCATTACTAAGGCCCCTTTGAGAGCTCCACTAGTTTACCCAGCATAGCTGTTCTTGCTCAATTAGTATTTATTAATGGAATTTTGCACATCTATTCAGTGAAAGATTCTGTCATCAATAAAGTTTAGAGCATGTCTTTCATTGGAAAAAATCAATGAGGAAATGTTAACCAGGCATATTGATTTACTTTACAAACACATACACTCTATATAATCTTTGTGAGGTTATTCCCTGATGCTCTCGAATAACAAATATACACATTTCATTCTGAAAGGGGTCAAAGACTTGAAAAATAATATAAAAATTAAGTAACCATGCCCTCTATTGAAATGGTCTCTATTCACAGTAGGCACTTTTAGGCTGGGAATTTATCAACATGGACAACATACAATGAAGGATAAGAAATGAAGGGGACAGAATGATTAAAATGTTGGGGAAATCCTTAAATTGAAAGTTTCTGCAGTGAAGTGAAGGTCCTGTGACGGAAAGGCAACTTGCTTGCCACAGACCAACACCTCCATACTGCAGAGGATGCCTGGAGCAGGCCACACACAGCCTTACTTTTTCCTCAGCAAAATATTTTCAAAATCATATTTCGAGATATTTATCACCATGGAAACATGTTTGATTTATAATTTATGTGAAGTCACAAATAGTATTTGTTTCACTGAAATGAGCATCACAGCAAATGTATATAGAAGGCATTTATTCTACATAAATCCTTATGAGTATGCACCCTAAATATTGAACTGTTTAATATTAAGAAATAGAATTAATAAGCTGCAGTCTAAACATCTTTCAGACCATAACCTTTCATAACTCAGAGGTTAATAGAATAAAGTTTGAAAGTTTGACTTATTTTCCTGAAGTTTCCAACTCTGTGCACCTATAGTACTTTTATCACTGCACTTGTAACTCATTATTACACTTATTTACACACTTGACTTTCTTCACTGAACTTGTCCTTTAGGACAGAAGTCATATTTTATCTATCTTTCATGACCCAGCTAAGCCCTTTTTCTGAGATATATTAAAGTTTTTAAAGTAATTAATGAAACTTAAAGTGTGTATTTGGGTGACATTACATCTCCCATTACATTACATTACATTTGGGTAATACATATCTGTGTGAACTTAGCAAAGTCCATTATCCAATCTGATCCCATATCTCTAATGAGAAGAATGAGAATAATAATTATTTGGCTACTTTATAGGATTATTGTATTAATCAAATGAAATGGAGAGTGTGGTTTTGTGTTATAACTTTAATTGGGTCTAAAAAGTGAATTATTACTTAATGTAATTTTTCATCTTTTTTGGTGGTCATCACTTAGTAACAAAAAATATTAAGGCACCAAGAAGGAAAAAAATAAATCATGCTTATGTAGGGTTGCACTATGGGTATTAAGGAGGATTGTTTTTTGTTTGTTTGTTTTTTCTTTAACCAATATGACACTAACCACTTCCCCCTGTGCACAATCAATGCAATTAAAGTAAAAAATTTTACCAGGCAGTTCATTTATTTCACACCTTAGGTCATTTCCTCAATGCTGTTGGCATGGCCCTGTGCTACTTATCCTTTAGGTTGCTTTAGCTCTGAACATAGATATGAAGGAAAGACAACAGCACAGACTCACAGAGTCTGATCACTTTCATTCTGTATCACATGGACTCTTCTTCCATATCATTACCTTTCCTATATCTTTTCCAGTTAATGCCTTTTCCACCACTAATGATGTTAATGGCTGTCAGGTTGCCTTCTCAAATCTCCTTTAAACATATTACTTGCTGAATAAATCCTCATTAGTTGATTTACTGACTTATATTGCTTTCACTGCCCTAGTCTCTTGGACTCAAAGCCCTACACTTTCTAGTTTTGCTGTTACCCCAGTGAAAGATCGGAAACTCGCTAGAACCCAACCTGGGATCAAGTAATATGTGGAACCACCACTTCAGAATCAAACACTCAATGAAGCCTTCATATTTCTATAACTTAGACACATGGGGGACAAAACTTTGGAAATTATTGAGTCCATTGTTTTCTATTTAAGGATGGGGGAGGGAGTTGTTCATGGTTACTCAGCTTCTTAGTGGCAGAACTGGAATTAGGACTTTAGTTTCTGGACTCTTAATTTAGAGCTCTTTCCACAGAACAATTCTATCTCCTTTTCTAGTGCTAAAGTTTTAAATACTCAGAATTGTTCAATACCTTTAAATGGCCTGGTGTAAATTCCAAGCACCATTAGGTTTCATTCCTCCCGGGGTCACCCTGACATACAACCCTAAGCCAGCCATTTTCAGACCAATCCAGGGACTGAGAAAGGTGTCTGTGTTATTGAGTGTGTGTACTTTGGTTACTACAAGTATCTGCAGTTTTCAGAACTCTCCGTGGATCGCATTTCCCTGCAAGTTGCACTGCAGTGACCCAGACACAACACTGACAGCTGTGGTGTAAATAAATAAAAACAGGGTATTTTGATCCTAATGGGGGCAGGGAGGCATAGTGAGAGGTTGGGGACAAGAAGAGAAAGAAGCAGACAGAATGAAACAGCCACAGCTGTGGAAAGAACAGATGCTGGCCAGGAGAGAGGGAGAGAGTGAGAAGGGGAGGAGAGAGAAGATTAGGGTTCCACCAATGTCAGAAATGTTGAGGCTCTTGGAAAAGGATACACATACTTGGGACAGGTGGGAAGTGTTTACATTAAAACCAGAATATCAAATGCCTTCCTGAATGCTAGCTAGATCATTAAAGACCCAAGTTGACCCAAAGGAAAAAGCTGAAGTCTTTGCCCAGAGAGCCCATTACAGAGAGAGCCTCCAGAATTCTTCATATTCCATTCAAATTACTGGATATCAGCTGTGTGCGTCAACACACTATGCTGTATGCCAGTGGCTCTCAGCGTGTGGTCCCAGACCAGTAGTATCAGCATCTCTAAAGAAATTTATAGAAATGAACAATTTCTAGACCCGTTTAGACCTACTAAATCAGAAATTCTGGGGGTACTTGAACAAATCTTCCAGGTGATTCCTATGCATGCTCGACTGAGAACCTCTCCTCTATGTGCATGATACCACTCAGCTTCCTCTGAATCCCCCATAATCCTGTCACCCTGAGTCCACAGGCCTCCCGTGCCCTGACATTACAAAGCACTAGTCTCCTCACAGCACAATGGAGGCAAGAGACTGTACAGCTGGGGCAACAAGCTAACTAAACCCTCAGCTCAAAAATCTGAAATCCATGCACTGAGGTTCCATTTAGTAAATGGTTTCCAACGAATGGCCCAGTGCAAGGGCAGCGGCCTTAGTCTCAAGGCCATATTCAATAGCCTTCTGCAGGGCCTCTAAGAGTTACAAAACAACGTTTTCCATTACGTTATGGAACTTGAGCACATCAGTGTCTAGAGATTTGGAAAAATTGGCAGAAGGAAGTTCAGTTTAACATGAAAAAAGTGTATTCGTTATCCCTTGACATTACGTTTAGGTGTTGGTGATATAGTGGCTACGAGTCAAGAGATCTAGCTTCCAGTGCTTCCTCTTCTACTGACCTCTGACCACTGGGCTGTAACTCACTCTTTCATCCCAAGTGCCCCCCTCTACAAAATGAGGAGCTTGATTAGAGAGGACTCTGAAGTTCCTTTTCCAGCTCTAACAGTGGAGCTGTCTGGTTAAGTAGAGCCAATTAGAGAAATTAATTAGGTGACAGTTCTAAGTTCAATTCCCTGTGTGGTTTGCAGAGCTGGCTCAGTCCAGTCCATCCTCCTTTACTAAACATTAGTTTCCAAAGGACTCTTGTGGCTCACTCTGTATGACATAGCACCAAGATACCCATAACTACTTTAGGTTAAGTGACCGACAGTACATATTGCTTTGTACTATGTGTTATGACCTCCACTGGAAAGAAATCACATAATTATTACCAAAAAGGCTATTTAGAGGTAGACTAGAAAATAGTTTTTAAGTTCAAGAAACCATCTCCTGATTTCCTGGGCATTTTCCACTAGGTTCTGTTCTGATGTTAGGCACCTCAGCATGCTTAAGTCTAGTCTCACTTTGCCAAAAGACATAATTCTAAAATTACAGAATGCCAGAACTAGAAATTCTTTAAAAGGAGAGAGTGGGAGAAAATGACCATTGATTCAGTACTAACCCTGTGTCAGAAACTATGTTAGATGCTTTACCATAACTACCATTCCATTTTACTACATTAAGGAAATCTAGTCTTATCCTCTCATTTCACCAAATGGGAAACTGGAATTCTCAGAAAAGAAAAGTAAGGTAACAGGTCACATGATGATTTAGTGGCAGACCCAGGACTAGCCCCCAACCCAGTGCTTTCCAGTCCCTTTTGTTCTCTCCAAAGGGTCATTATCCTCTCAGAAAAAAGTGGAGGCAGTACAGAATAAACCATTTGCAGGAAAAAAAAATAAAAATAAAACCTTTTGAGTTTTTTACTTCTACTGTCCCCTATAAATATAACTACATTTTAAACTTTAGGAATAATGAAATTCCCATAGATAGTTAAAGATTTGCTCAAAAGGGTACCCAGGCAATCACTTCAGTGTAAGGAATTCTAGGGTGGACTTCTAAAAAGACTGCAATCTCAGACTTTGGGAATAATAGCAGCATAGCTTGTAGAATAATAGTAATAGAAAAAATGTGTTGATTGCTTACTATGTGTCAACCACTGTGGCACTGCCTAGTTTAATCCTAAAATAATTCACCAGGGGAGTTATTGCTAGGAGGTGGGAGATATTGCTAAAGCCACCTTGGAGTGGTGAAACTGAGGCTTAGCAAGGTTACAAAACATGCCTACATTCAAACGGCTCGTAAGTGGTGAAAACAGCATTTGAGCAAGACTGGTATAATTGTAGTTCCTGAGCTTCTAACCACTATTCCATACTCCCCTTGGGAACAGATGCTGAAACTGATACCTATATTTTCCTTCAGGGTTTATAAAAATCAATACCCTCCATCTTACTGAACCCACATAAATATGGGAAGATATCATGGTAGAAACTGTTAAACCCCATGTAAGGGTATGGGATGAAAACAATGAGGCCATGTGAGGTTGAGGAACTGGACTTGAGTGTTACAGGTGGAAAGTGCAGAAACAGAATTTCTGAGCCCTAGTGCATTGCATTTTCCCTTATGTCATAATGACTGCTCATAGCTAACCAAGGAGAGGATCATGGAGAGGTCACGATCAAGCCTCAGTACAAATCACTGACTAGAGGGTCATAGGAAAAAGAATCGTCACTTGCCCCTGGGAAAGATGGGAAAGGTGCGGGGGTAGTTCCCTGGGGTCCTGGTGGTAGTGTAATTGTCAGCGCAATGCCCAGTGCCATCTCCTCTCACCACTAAGCCTCATGTGGATTGGAATAGGCAGTGAGGCCCTCGTCATTCCTCTAAACCTGATGAGGGAAAACAAGAGTGGAAGTCACAGAACGTGGCTGTTGTTCCTGACAACCTGCAAGTATCTCTCATTTTTTTGGCTTCTTGTTTTTTGTCTATAAATGGCCCAGAGGGTCTTTAAGGTCTGACATCTGCTAATTTCACTGGTCCTGGGCCACCAGTTTAAAGGGGGGAGTCAGGACTCTTCAATTTCTCCTTTATCACAGCCTCCTCTGTTATAGGGTCATAACTGCCATTCCTGTTGGCTCCCCACTACCAAGTGTGGTGCCCTCCTTCTAGCTGTCTCTGCTGAATGAGTTCTTATCACACTTTTTGGCAAAGCATGCTTCATGGTCTGATGAGTCCACATCACACATTAAAGTAAATTTCAAAAACAGACTATAAGAAATTATGTGAAATCTTTAATTGAAATTGATTTTTAAATTAATAAAGAGAAAAGTTCCCTTTTTATAAAAAAATTTTATAGCTGCTGGACTTCTATTTCCTAAAAATAAAACAAGCATTAAAAAAATAACCTACCGTATTTTCCGGCGTATAAGACGATTTTTTGGCCCTGAAAAATATGCCTCCAAGTGGGGGGTCGTCTTATACGCCAGGTACACTTCAGATAGACTGCCC
>NW_017731364.1:6765526-6791546 GCF_001890085.2 Hipposideros armiger | reverse complement strand
AAAAAAAAACCTAAATGATAAAAGGGTTTATATAATAAACACAGTTCTTGAATAATTCAACTACTACTTTAATTGGAAAGTTTTCATTGATTTTTAATGGAAAGTGAAGTTATTTTGCAATTGCTCCACTTCTGCTTTAAAATATCTGGAGTCCATATCTATTGGACATCCAAACTCTAACGATACATTTTTAAAACACACACATGCAATTTGATATGCATACTGTCATAAATTGCTAAGCTACAAATGTATAAGCTCTATGAAAAGCTACAAATGCAAGCGCTGGTTATTAACTTCTTCTCTTTTCTATTTATACAAACTTGAATAAGACTTTTAATATCTCTGGCCCTTCGCTTTTATGCCTGTAGAATAAAAATAATAGTATCCACCTGCCTCCTTCACTATACCACAGAATTTTTGTGAATATTAAAAGGAATCATTTGTGTTTAACAACTTTGTAAACTATTTGGCATTGCACATGTGATTATATTTATTTCTCTTTTTAACCTCCTCCTCAACCTATGCACCAGACTGTGAATCTGCCGTCATATTATAGATGTTGCTCTCTTTAACTATTTTTGTGTCCTAGGAATATATGCCTACTTAGTTTGATGATGGCATTAATTTGTTTATCATTATTATTTATTTTCTTAGGTACCTGTAATTTGTTACCATTATGACTTTGGTTTAGCAATTGAGCATGGCAAGTACCAAGCTTTATTAAGAAGATGTAGGTTATAATATTGTATTTATTGATTAATGATTCAAAGAGTTTTTTTATTCATCTTTCTATTATGTATGATTTTTTTGTTGTTCATTGAAAATATCAAATTCAATATTTTAATCTGAATATTTGTTCAAGCTACCCTGTACTGCAATACCCAGAACCTGATAGTAAAGTTGCTGCCACAGCAACAAAATTGAAAACAATTATATATATTTGTGTGAAGAGTATTGGAAGCAGGGATCACTGCAGGCCGCTTCAGATGTCTGCCTGCTATAGACACCTTAAATGTAATAAATTAGTGATTATATAGACACACAAAAGGTAAAACAATACTTAATGCCAACAAAAATGTAAATTGTTGTACTTATACAATAGTGGCAGCTATAAGATTTTGGGGAAGTCATTCATCTCTCTGAGCCTCAGTTTCTTATCATTAAAATGAAGTTCATGACACCCCCTTTATATGCCTTCGAGGTCACCGTGGAGACTAATGATAACAATGGGTATGAGTGCAATTGATGAACTGTAGACAGTGATCCAGGATGCCGAGAATACGTTGTCATGAGTTCGTTGGCCCTACTGGTGTTTGCAGGTAGACCTATGCCAGGGACCAGGGCCAACATTCACAGCCCATGAATCATCACTCAAATCCTCAGTCATAAAGTGAAAGGCAAGTCTGAGCTATTCTTTGATTTGTTGTGGTTTTATACCCTTTCAAGCCACACCTCCCTATATAAGAACCAAGAGCCTTTGAGAAATTCATTTGAAATGTTTGTTCTATTGGGTATAGCAACCATAGGTCCAACCCTTTCATGCTAAGTCCAGGTTGGTTTTGTTAACAGCTGGCATCTGGTTTCCAAACTTGCCCTTACATAACCTGAGTGAGTCCTAATTCAGCCTCAAACTTTAATGAAGACAGAAGCCGTGCACATCAGGGCAAAAACACCCTTGTTCTTACCAACCTCCAATCAGCACAGCTTGAGAGTCCAAAGCTACACAAAAGATGCCAGTGTTTCATCACTTTAATGACCGTGCAGAGGCATACAGATGTCCCCCAGGGCTCATTACGGTAACCCAGTTTAAGAGCACAGAGACCACAAAACGACCGCCGTGTGTGCCTCAGCAGGAACTTCAATAACCCTCTGCTTCTGTATCATGGGAGAGCCAGGGAAATGTTAAAAAGCACAAGGCCTCAGCCAGCCTCTAGGGGAACTACTGGAATGTTGTTTATCTTCAGACCACAACAACTGGTCCAGGGTTTCACAACAGGAAGGTCTGTCCTGGAGCTCAGACATTGGAAGCTTAGAGAAGCAAGGCCTGAAATAACCCCCACCCCCTTCTCTTCCACCTTCTGTCTCCCAACAGTTCAGATAAAAAAAAAAAAGGCATGGCCAGGCCAGCGACCTTGAAATTGATACAGCTTTCCGAGCAGCGTGCAGTTAGTTGACTCAATACCCTAGTGGGGATGGAACACAGCCTGATCCAATAAGACTTTAGGTGACAGGGAAACCAGAAACTATGCCTTCTTTTATTGTCTTAACCCCTTGACTCATAAAAATTACCCTTTCTTCTACAGCATCTGTGTTTTCAGAAATTCAGATGTATTCTCTCAGATCTCCTGTATGAGAAGAAAGGAGAACTGATTATGATTCAAATTCTAATGTAACAGTCAATGCCTGGTAACTTCACTTAAGCTCCATGTGATTTGGGGGAGCTGGTTTTAAAAAGTCCTCATAAGAAGCTCTGTGATATTGGATAAATGAGTTAAACTCTCTGAGATGGTGTTCAGAGGGGAGATGACAAGAGCCTATATTCAGGCTCATGAAGTGGGAAGGTTGCACATTTGAGCTTCAGGAACTTCTGAGTCTCCCTGACAAAGAACACAGAGCTCAGAAAGTTCTGGGTAGTTTTATTATTTAACAAAATGGAAGCAGATTATTGTTCAGAAAGGAATCTTTGTACACCAGACCATGAGGACATTTCTGTGTTTTGAAAGTTACAATAGGGAAATACTGGCCTGCAATACTTATGACCAAGTCTTGTCATTTTAACCGTTTTTGCACAACCTCTTCAACTTGGCTTTTCTTTCTTGTGATGGAGAAAAGAAAGAAAGCTGGATTCAAGAAAAAAATATTCTGGACATGCCAGGATGAAGAAGCATTTGACCTGAAAACCTATGAGTAAATAAACATTGTCTTAGAAAAATGTAACTACTTCGCTTCCAACTCCTTATTGGAAACACTTAACCCTTAGCACTCTGGCAGGCCCAGCTAGTTCTGGACAAACTAACAAACAAATTCATTCATTTATTTAGCAAGCAACTAAGACGCCCTGTCTTAAGCACAAAAGATGAACAATATTCACATTTTGCACTCCGAAAAGGCACAGAGAGAATGAATAGGTAAAACAGCAAAAACAAACACAAAAACAAAGCTCTGATATTAGACACAAAAACAAAAACAAAACTCTGATATCAGACAAAATAAAATACAGATATAACAAGCAGGTGATGATGATGGAATGCAGAGAAAACACAAATAATTCATTCTGGCTGTTTCAAAAAGGCCTTCGTGAAATCAGTGTCATTTCACTTCAACCTTAAGGGATAGGCAGGTTTTAATAAAGAGAATATGGAGTGAGCTCATTTCAAGCTGAAGTCAAAGCAAAGGCAAAAGAAAAAAGAGTGAGGATATGTGTGGTGCATGTGGAAAACAAAGGGAGGCAAATAGTGGGGTCATAATGGGTAGCTAACCACACTTTGGAACCCTCACAATGCCTCCAAAAGGACTCCCACTTTCTTTCTAGCCCCGTGACCTGGAAACAGTTCCATATGTACGATCTCATTTAATCTTCAACAACCCTGTAAAATATCAATGTCTCCCATCGCTTTTAGGATAAAATTCCAGCTCTTTTGGTCAGCACACAAAGTCCTGCTGGCTCCACTCGGCCTGTGTGTCCTCATCTCTAACCCCCAACCACCTACATCCACCCAGCTTTTTCTCCAGCCGGCCTGAAACACTAACCCTTCCTCCCCTTCCATGGCTTCTAGACCTGAATACATTCTTCTTCCTGCTGGACACGATCTTCCCTCATTACCTCAAAAAGCTGGCCTGCATCACCTCGGAAGCCTACCACTCTATCATGTCCTCTCACATCTCTATTGTAACACATAGCATGGTGTTCTTCTCACTGGTTTCCTGGATTTTTCTCTCCCACTAAGAGCTCCTTGAGGCCAGAACGTTATCCACATTGACTCCTATACCTACAGGGACTAGCACAGCAACTGGTACATAGTACATATTAAAGGAGCATTGCTGAGTGAATGGCTATGGAATGTTAAATTTCTGGACCAAAAAGATGACTGCCAAACTTCTAAACTACGAGTTGCAAACTCAAAGGAGGATGGCATACAAATGAGATTAGATCCTGATTCTAAGTTCCACACACGGCTTAGTGGCATCACTGTAGTCTTTTTGTTCGTCAAAAAAATATTGGAGGCCAACTTAAGGACACAGAGAACTATAATTTCGCTGTGTCGATCTCAGCTGAAACCAAGGTGCATTTGCATGAGACAGTAATCACTTAACTGCCTTGCTAAGAACACTAATAATTTGGCCCCTCCAGACAGGCCTGGGAATGTGATTAGGAACCATTTGAAAAATGACACCCCACAGTAAAATGGAGCTTTGTGGCCTGGTCTTCAATCCCAGCTTCTGATCCTTTAAAACCTCCTTTAGAAACTTTTTTTTTCTTTTCTCCTTTTTCTTGTGTATGTTTATAAAAAGTAAGAATAAGAACTCTCCTCTGAAACTACTCTTACCTGCCAAATTATCCAGTATTTATTTAGGCAATATTCAAGCCTCTGTGTTTAAAATAAACCTAAAATCTTTTATCAAATCAGCCAATGAAAGTCTAGGCTAGATTATGTGGCCAGTCATTATTCTTCTTTGCCAAATGTGTATAAACAGAAAATGACTTCATGAGTTTTGTTCTTATTTTTGGTCCTCCCAAATCTTGCTGAGCCTTTATAGATAGCATTTGTCTCAGTCGATATTTTCACAGTGCCATTATTGGCTAATAGAATCTCACGTCTGGGCGGGAACCTGATCTTAGAGCCTTCCTATAGAGTTCCCTGCCAAATGGCTGTGGAATTTCTGTTTGAAAACTCCTTTAACAGAGAACTCATGAACTCCTAGGAGCAGCTCATCTCGTCTAAACAACACTGGCTCTTTCAACTTGTGAGATCATTTTTTCCTGGAACTTCCATTACGTCAGTCCTAATCTATCCATTAGAGCCACAGAACACAAGAGAGTAACCCATCCCCCGGGCCAGCTCTTCAGGTATGTGAAGATGATAAGGCGAATCTATTAAGTTTCCTGCAAGTGACTTGCAATGTCACTCAAAAGTCTGGTCCCTAGATCAGGACCATTGAATACCTCCTTCGTTAGTTGACGTGAGCCCCACATTTCTTTCCTTTGATCTTATTATTGTCCACTCTGCTTTTAAATTTACCTTTCAGTTTATTCTCTCATTAAGCTCACACACTCATTATATTGTCTTTCCTTCACCTGTGCTACTCAAATGTGTAGAACACATGATAGCTCCAATACAGAAAGCACAGACATACAAAGAAAATTGTAATACATTTGTATATAATATTTATTGAAGCCCTCCCATTCTGCCTAGTGCCAAAAAGAATATTACTTAATTTTTGCCATTCTGGGTAAACTTAGCCACTTTAAATTTTACTTCTGCCAATTCATGATTTCACTTCTGTCTTCTTTGCAAGAGTGTACCTAAGTTCTGAGAAGACTTATGTTACGTTGTGCAGAAAATGAAGTTAGAGCAGTATAAAATGTTTGCATTTCTATCTACCTACCTCAAAGCCCATGTGCCCCACTGCCTTCTCTCTTCACTACCTAAGTTCTGAGAAGACTTATGTTACGTTGTGCAGAAAATGAAGTTAGAGCAGTATAAAATGTTTGCATTTCTATCTACCTACCTCAAAGCCCATGTGCTCCACTGCCTTGTCTCTTCACCAATCCCTCCACTTGTACATTAGATCTCATCTCCTTCTGAAAGTAAAAAGACATCCTACCCTTAATATATACCAGATCAATTACTGATATTCCATAATCCCAAATAGTCTCCTCTCTCAGTCTTCCTAAACTCAGGAAATGGCAACTCTACCCTTCAAATTCCTTAGGCCAAAAATCTTGGACTTATCTTGGACATTTTTCTATTTTTTTTTTCTCATAGACAACAGTTACTCTATCATAAAATGCTGAGCTTCTATCTTCCTAATACATCCAGAGGCCAACCACTTATATTAATCTACACCGTAGGGCCCATCTGGGTTATTGCAATAGCCTCCTTACTGCCATCTCTGCTTCCCTCTTGACCCCTATAAGCTATTTTACTCAGAGCAGCTAAGGTGACCCTGTTAAAAATTAAGTCAGACCATGTCATCCCTCTGTACAAACCAGTGAAAGACTTCCCATCTGACTGAAAGTAAGAGTCAAAGCTTATAGTGAAGGGCACGGATCCATGTGATCTGAATGCATGTGGACTGCCTGACCTCGCCCTTCCCCTGCTCACTCCTAATTTGTGGCACTGCCCTGTACTGTCCTCCTTGGTGCCTTAAACACTGTGAACACACTCCTGCCTCACAGTTTTGCACTGGGTGTTCCCAGGAACCCCCATGTTCTCTTTCTCACCCTCTTCAGGCCTTTGCTAAGTGAGACCATCCCTGATTTCCATATTCAACTATGACCCCCTCCCTCGAGTACTCTCCACCCAACTTTATTTATTCCCATGGTTCTTCTTAAGCATTCTTTTATTGTGTTTATTTCCTTTCCTGTCCTGCTCCCCATCACCAAAGTGCTTCATGAAGGCAAGAATTTTTATGGTTTTTTTTGTTGTTTTTTTCATTAGTGTATTCCAGATTGCTAGAGCAGTATCTGGCACATAGTCAACAGTCAATAAGTGATCACTAAGTGAAATCCCACGAGTCTCTTACCATATGTCCCACATCACTTTCTGTTTTGACATTGCCTTTTCCTGACCATGAGGCTTTTTCAGGTCCCCAAGCTGCTATCTCTGAGCCCTACAAATTGATGGATGGACAATTTCTGCATGCCTGACATGCCACTTGAGCCTGCAGACACTTCTGAGGCTTGTCTTTGGTCTTTTTGCCCAGACATGATGCAGTGCCATTCTTTAACCAGTACTGCTCCTTTATGCAGGATGGAGCAACTTAGAATATGCCAGAATCAATGCAGGAAGCAGGCTCCTGGTCAGGGGTAGCCTCAGATCACCTCATTTTGAGGAACTGTAATACTTAACCACTCACCACTCAACGCTGTCAAGTTAACCTCTGAGTGGAGAGACTCAGAAACCTTCTTCAGCTCCTCACTGGCTTGTTCACCTTTCTTTCCCATCTCCAGATTTTAATCTCACCATGGTCAATATGAAAACCACTCTACACTTATTGTTCCTATGCCAATACCAATTCATGCCAGACCTTCATGATTGATTTCTAAAACAAGATCCACAGATTTTATCTGCAGTCTTTCATCTCAGCCATGGGCTTCAAAAAGACTATTTTGAAACGAAAAAGCTGAACCTCGCCTCCTTTCTTATATCTCAGCTTCTGCAGTAACAATGAGGCTAAAGAGAACAGCCCCAGGATCTAAGAAACTGGAAGGAGGTAAACACATCAATTAATATTTTTAAATCTTATTCAGCTTTCCATAAAATAAAATGGTTTGAATCCCTTGCCAGGAAGGAGGGGTCAAAAAGCATTTATAATCCAGAATTCCCATATTCTCAACCTTTCAATCTTTCAAGTACTCCGGACGCAGGGTCCTAAGCAACATGCTCAGAAGGCCCTGAAGGATGCCTTATTCCCATATTATTAATCTCCCACCCAGGTGAAATCA
The DNA here is from genome assembly GCF_001890085.2 of Hipposideros armiger. Lineage (NCBI taxonomy): Eukaryota > Metazoa > Chordata > Mammalia > Chiroptera > Hipposideridae > Hipposideros > Hipposideros armiger. The sequence goes on along the minus strand of NW_017731364.1, from coordinate 6,783,877 downwards.
CAGTACTTATTCCTGTCTGACTTATTTCCTATCCAGGTGAGTTAAGATACTCAAGTCACAAGAACTCCATTTGGCTCCTAGGGTCTCAGGTAGCAAGTACGATGCCCTGTGCAGAATCATGTCACCATATGGATGGCAGGCCTTCCTAGGGATGCACACTAGGAAGGAACACAGACAGGTCCAGGATTGTGAGGAAGAGGGCAGCTAGGCAAGTTCAGAATGTATTCCTATGTCATAGAGCTCTGCCAGACTAGAAAGTGTTGATGTCCTCCTGGGTGAAAAATGGGGATGCTATGAAAAAGCACATGCCAGACTAGAAGGCTATGCCATCTCTACTCATGTATAAGTCAAGGCAGATCCCCACTGTAAAAGTGCCTTAAAAATGAAAATATTGAAATTGATACATCATTATTAACAATTTCTTTACAGATTGAGAAACTATTCAAATTAGATAGTGTTTTCTAGCACTTAGCCTCAAACCCAGGTGAGCCAGAGAGTGTATTGGCACTGGGAAATGTCCGGGGAATCTTGGGACTTGGACGAGACAAAGGGTGCACAGTCAGAGTGAGAAAGACCACATTATGGCTCTGAAGAATGTAATGAATGAACTGGTGAAAAAGAAAAATCACAGTGCCTGGGAGAGTTAAGAGACATCAAGGAGGAAGATTGAACCTGGGGTGTTGCTTTTATTGCATTTCTAGCCCATCTTTCCCTTGCATCTCAATTCTACTATAATCCACTGTGAGCTCAGGTAATGCAAACTCATTTTCATATCAGCAAAAGGGATTAGGAAGGTAAATCTTCAGAAGAGAAAAATATCCATGATGTATTTTCAAGCCGAAGGCAGTATAAATGATTTTATATCCACTCTTTTGTATTATTCATGCCTCAGCTCCCTGTCACGGCCATGAATAAATGAAATTTAACAAATGTTGTTTGGCCTATAGCGGCCCAGAATCATCCTAAAAGCTGAAGATAAGCAGCAACTCGTTCCAGAGCCTCATAGAGTGTGACTGTGAAGGCCTTGGAGAAGATCAACATCAGAAGACTTCCTCAGTCTTTTCACATGGCCTTTAATAAACAACAAAAAAATTACATGCCCACATTTAATTGCATTTAAATTTCAGAGTAAATTAAATATTGTGACAAAAGGCACATCAGGTCAATGGACCAAAGTGTGCTGTTGTGTATTTTTACCACACCTCTGCCTTGAACTTTCAAAGATCTTCCTTTGAGAACTAAGGTAGATCAGGGATCAGCCAGATACGGCCTGCCGCCTGCCTTTGTATGGCTCATGAGCTAAGAATAGTTTTTAAGTTCTTAAAAGGCTGAAAAAAAAAAAACAAAAAAACTTCCAGACATGTAAAAACTATATGAAATTCAAATTTCAGTGTCCACAAATGAAATTTCATTGGAGCCCATGCTCACCCATATTGTCAGTGACTTGGTTTTGCACTAAGCGGTAGAGTGAGGTGTGTACAGCATAGATCAGACGGCCCACAAGGCCTGAAATATACACTGTTTGACCCTTGAAAAAAAAATTAAATATATATCTCCCCTCATGTAAACCAATTCCCTCTTTTAAAGATGGGGAAATTATATAAAAAAAAAACCCCAAGGAGAGTAAAATTTTAAAAGATAGAAACAAACATTAAAAAACAAAACAAAACAATGTGAAGTAAGATGTCAAGGTCACACAGGTGGCATGTGGCAGAGGCAACCCTGGAATCCAGTCATCTGCACTCCACCCAGTGCCATTTTTTCTCTTTATACTAAATGGCCCGGAGGCCCCAGGCACTGTGGGGTGTAAGCCAGTGATTGAGCAGGCCATAAGGACCAGAGCCACTGTTTCAGGGTTTCAGGAGCATAAATGAATAATGTTTCCTAAGGCAAGGAGAAGAAAAACAAAACAAATACAGAAACTAATTAGGAAGGTGTGTGTGGCAAATTCATTTTGGCCTAGCACATGATCTACTGCATGATAGGGCCATGTCACCTTCTGGTCTGACCTGAACGCCACGTGCCTTTGCACTTATTCTTATATTGCTGCTACAATTTAAGGGCCCACAGAAACACAGATGTGGAACATTTCATATAAGTGAGGGCACTGGGGGGAAAAAAAAAAAGAAGAAGAATCTCGGGGTGGGGGAGAGAGTCGAGCTTGGTTTTCTGCTGGAGGCTACATTTTTATTTTTATTTTTTTCTGACTGGCACGCGTCTTCTTTATTTTGAATAATGGAGATAATTATACATTCATGGGATCACCCTCTAAACCCCTGAAATGATTAAGAAATCTTATTGCAGGCAATCATGAGAAAATGTAAGGGAGGATTACCTAGAGAGACAATGGAAATGATACTTTTTGGAGTCCCTCACTTAGCACAGAGACCTAATCACCATGCTCCTGCCTTTCCCATGGCCTAATTGTTGATATTTCAGGCTGCTCTCTGGGCAACGCAACGTTCTCCCTTAAACCCTGTTCATGTGAAGTCAGAGGTTTTGATGGGTCCCTCTTGGGAAACTGCTACCTCAGTGATTTTGATGCCGACCTGTAAGCTCCCCTTTACCAGCAACTAAGAGTAGAACAAAAGCTTTCATTATGTCCAGGCTGCAAGATTCTTTGTGTAGGGAGAAAGGAACCCTTAGATTATTTGTTCAATTCAACAAATATGTATTGAGCAGCTATCACATGGCAGACATTATTCTAGAAGCTGGGGATTAAATGGTGATAAAAATATAGTCCCTGACCTTAAGGGCATACGTCTAGTCAAGCCAAGTAGATAGACAAGAAAATAGAAAATTCAATGTGTCATAAGGGACATAAAAAAAAATAATAAGTACAGGTTGTTTGGGACAGCCTGGGTGCTAAGCAATTTGAAGAATAAATGAATTAACCACTAAAAGAGGCTAGAGGTGATTATTTGTCAGGATGAGGGGACAAGTGTGAAGTACAGTAAACAAGGGAAATCATGTGTGGTTCAGAAAAGTAGCGGTAGGCAGGTAGATTGGAGGAAGAATGGCAAAGGATAGAACTGAGAACATCTGCCAGTGCCAGCCAGGAAGGGTCTTTGGAGCTTTATCCCGAGGATAAGAAATGCAACCTTAATCTGAGGGTAAGGCAGGCCCTCATAAATTCCTTAATGACAACAAGTGATAGGATTCCATTTGCCTCTTTCTTGTTACCATACAGTAATGCCTCCCTCTCCAGCGGCTATGTATTTTGACCTACTAGGTCCCTAGTTGCATGGTATAACAATAATAATAATGATAACAACAGACAATGCATGTTGTGTTAACATGTGCCTGGCACTGGGGTAAGCACTTTACCTGAATTATGCCACTTTATCCTTTCAACAATCTAATGAAATAGATATTATTATTCTGACAGATGAGGAAACTGAGACATGGGTTAAATAGCAAGCCCAAGAATGTACACTTCTTAAGGAAAGGAGCTGAAATGTAAATCCACTGCAGTCTGCCTCTAGAGCTCAAGTTGAGCATGAGCCCGGGAGTGAAAAAGTCAAATTCGACTTCCAACTCTGATTCTCAGTGACTGTGTGCTGGCTAAACGTTTCCTTGTATTTAAATGAGAAGGATGGGCTATTAATACCCTTCCTCAATCCGAGTATCAAGATACTTTATTTCTCATAGATGTCAGCAGAAAAATAGGAGTTCAGCATAGCCATTTGACTTACTGCTCTTCAACCAAGAACAGAGTTACAAGAAATCAATGCTATAGAAGACACGTGTCTCTCTCACATATAATTCCAAATCTCTCCTCCTCTCCCTCGCCATCATAGTCTTCTTTTCCAAGACTTGAGATGAAAATTCAGTGACAGAATGATTTCTATAAACACGTGGTGACTGTCAGTGGATCAGAAAATGCAATATCACTGAACCCCCGCCCCGCCACATATCACTGTCATCAGGTTTTGTCTTCTTTATGGTCCATCTACAGTGACAATAATCCAGACTCTGTTTTCTCTCTATCAATTACACTTTAAGTTGATCAGGGTGAGACTTTCATTAAAGAAAAATCAACATCTCTGTAAAGGCAGGTGTTAAAAGCTAACAAAAGGATTCAGTGTTAAAAACGGCTAACTCATGCTTGCCGGATTTGTAGTGGCCAACAGGTCCCTTTTCCTGAGTTCAGACCACTATCCAGAATATAGAATGGAAGTCATGGATGGCAAAAAAAAAACAACACCTAGAGAAGGGGAGAGAACCATCCCATCTTACTGCCCTCAGGTTGCCAGGGGAGTATCAAGGTCCGGTTGTCTTTTGATACTGGGTACATAACTCAGTGGTCTCAGCTTCAGAATTCTTAGACTTCCTGGAACCAAAGGTTTAAAGTCTTGGCAAGCTTGAGTTGTGGCTTCAATCTCTGACTCCTTAGAAAAAAAAAAAAATCTGAAGAGCAGATGATTTATGGTGTGTTCTTCTAGAACAGCTTTTCAACCCCTGGCCACTGAATGGACTTTGAAATATGCCCACAGGGATCCTTTTTTCCAAGGACAATCTCTGAGTGCTTATTATTTACTTTACTAGTGTAGAAGCTCTTTAATCACTGTCCCTGCATTTGCTTTAATCTAGAAACTCTCAATTTATTAGCTCAGAATGTGCCTGAAGCTTCTCACCATCTTATTGGAGAAAGACTAATATAAATTCAAAAGATGACTCTAAAATAGGCAGATGGATGTGACATTAGGATATGAAGAGACAAAATAACATAACAATTATAGTACAGACTTAAAGTTTATTTCTGGAAAAAATAATTCCAAAGTTTTTTTTAAGTGGAGGAACACCATTTTTAACTCCAGTCAATAATAACAATTGATGAGAGAGTAAAAGCATTGTTTATGATAAACCTGAAGTTATCCATCCCAAAGGATTTCTAGCACTAAACTTTTGAGAAATCTCCTAGAGTGCACATTTGAGAGATGCTTCCAAAAACAAAATGGTTAAGAAACTTAGGCAAATACCATGAGCTATAAAATCAATCAGTCAATCAAACAATCAAATGAATAAACAAACAACTAAAATTTATGGAGAGCAATCAGAGCATCAAGAAAAAATAATGTTCAGGATACAGGTGCTCAGGATAGCACAAGACCAAAGCAGTATATGAAGCACATGCTAAAGAGAAGATGGTGTAAGAGTCCAGAGAGATAAGACTAAAAGAATGACCACTTTGAAATAAAACTGCAGTATCTTTGGCTTCTAGGTGCCTAAAGACTGGCCACCGATGACGCTCTTGATCTGTTGCTTTTGGTCTCTGATTTTCTTTCCCAGAGTTGTTTTATTATGAAGTAAAACATTTACTTTTTTTTTTTCTTTTCCTATAGCAGAGACCTTACAGATTACCTAGTCAAATCATTCACTTTACAAATGAAGAAACCAAGGGCCCTGAGAGGTTATAGTGAATTGCCCAAAGTCATCCAGGTAGAGGGTACCACAGACAGGACTAAAATCCTAGATCTTCTAATTCCCAAACCACACTTCATCCCATGAGCCCATTCTTCCTCTCAAGTAATCACCACTTTCCTCTTAATCATAGTGGTTATTTCTGAAAAGGTGGAGAAAGACTAGAGGTGATTCTCAAATGTTAGATTTTAAAATTAGCATTGGGGAACTATAGGTCTATAAAGAAGTACTGGAATTTGGGAGGAAGATAATATCATCACATTTGTCCTCAAGAGGGTCCCAAAGCGATTTTCCAAAATAATGGCTTAAAATAATAGGTTCTGTCTGCTCTGTCAATTAACCACCTTGTTATTATTTTCTTACCAGAAATAGAATTTAGGAATTCAAAGGATCTTAGAAATCCACTAGACCTACTCTTATCTTGTGAATGAGAAAGCTGAGGTTCAAAGAGACTGTCTTACAAAATCACAAAATATTAGAATTTGAAGGTGAAACAAATATTTAGTTAACTTTATGTTTAATTTAGAGAACTAGAAGTACAAAAATTGTTTAACTATTATAACACCTGTGTTTCCCACCACCTATAATTGACAGCTGTTCATTTTGTCATATTTACTTCAAATATTTTATACAAGAAATAAAACTATTTAGATACAGTTGAAATAAGCTTTTTCCCATCCCCTAATCTCATTCCCTCCTTATCAATCCAGGGACAACCCATATGAGAAATTTGTGAATCCTTGCACTGGACTTTGTATTATTTCATATATACATGTAGATATCAATGGGTAACACGTATCTTCTGTTAGCGCCAGGAGGTTAGGACCCTTCAATCAAAATGATTCTGATTTTATCTGATTGTTCATTATCCTTCCTAGAAATATTTAGTAGAAAACTGCTTGAAGACAACAAAATTGTAAACAATTTCAGTCTTGCACATCCCTTTAACAGACAGGTCAAAGAGGTTAAGTGACCTGCCTCAATAGATATAGTGTCACCAATAAACGAGAACCCAGATGCCCTCCCTCCTACACCCATCTCCACATTCTCTTTTCATTAGAAAACCCTACCTGATTGTCTTCTCCCTCCTTTTTTAAGTGCTGTGGATGTTTTTATCATTTTTTAGAAAGCCTCATTTCTCCACTACACTTCCATCCCGAAAAGAAACAATTCTGGGGTTGAGAAATCTCATACCAGAAATAATATACTCTTTAACTTCACACTTTGATCTGAACAGCAGGGCAGCCAGGCAGACACCAGGCTCACACACCATTATGAATCTGTCAGCAATTAGAATTCTAAACCGTATTCGGTTTTTACTCGCTTCAATCAACTTGTCACTGCAGTGAGGATTATCTACTTTCTCAACATAAACATCAACCGAAGTGAGTGCAATGGCTTGCGACCTTGGCGGAGGTACAGTCACAGAGAATGTTAAACAGCACATGGGGCAGACAGGAGGGACCTGGGGCCTTAATGGGCCCTAATTAGAGGGGGCAGAGCTACTCTAGCCTTTGTGTGAGGCTGCAGAACTCTGCTCCTTAGGATTGGGAGACATCTTGGGAGATGCAAGGGGGCTGCTGTCTCTTTCTCCCGTCTCCGCTTTCTGAACTGGAAAGAAAGGAACAGAAAAGGAGAAAATGTGTCTGTGCAATGTTTCCACTCAGACTCAAAGGACTTTGGGGATCATGCCACACAATCCCTTCATTTAAAGGATTAGGAAACTGAGACCCGGAGAGGGGAAAGCAGTGGCCAGGGTCAGCCCTGTGACAGTGCCCAGGGTCCTGACTCCCCGCTCCCTGCTCTTCCTGTCTCACCACACCGCCCCCTGCAGGGGAGGTGGGAAGAACCTGTGCAATAAACCACATCCTTCACCCAAACCCTCTTACAGTTTTCTATGTCACCCTGTGGTGCAAAAGACCAAGTAATGCAGCGCAAGAAGCGTGAGGACAAGGCAAGCCCAGGTACCAGGGGCGCCTAGAGAAGAGTCTCATTCCACATCAAATCTCTTCAACAAGCTATTTTAAAATAATTGTCTGAGGAAGTTAGAGTGGGGTGGGGAAAGACCAAGAGAGTTTGGTATCTTCTATTTCTTATAATAGCTATCATTATTTATTGACTTATTTAACCTTCATAACAACTTTATGAGGTTAACATTCTTATTTCAGTGCTTATTTTACAGATGAGGAAACTGGAAGGGCAGAGTGCTGTGTAACTTGCTCAAGGGTATGCACATGGTGACGGCAAACTAAAATTTGCACCTAGATGATGTGGTTCAAGAACCCCACTCTTAACCAATGAGAGTAGGGAGAACCACCATCCTGATTTGCCTGAGACTGCCCCAGTTTTAGTAATGAAAGTCTCATGACCTGGGTCACCCCTTAGTCCTAGACAGACCTGGAGAGCTGATCACCCTGCACATAACTATAGTGGCTCTTTTGTCTGTCAACAATTAAACCCAAGCCTGAAGAGGTAATTCAGTTATTTGGGTTGCCATATCCGCCTTTGTGCCCTTGGGAGGCTGAGGTCACAGGGAAGAACTTAAATATTAATATGTGCCAAATACTATACTTAAGAAATTGTCAGGCTTTGTGTCATTTTAATGCTCACGCGCATCCTGGATGAGGTATACAGAGAAGAAAACACAGAGGCTCAGAGAGTGTTGGGTCAGTTGACTAAGATCTCAGAGTTAGCAAGTACAAAGCCAGGATTAGAGCCGAGGCAAGCTGGAAGAACTTCAAACTTCTTTATAGGAAATACCGGAAATCAGGAAGACTCAAAATATGAAAATTCTACCTGTTTGGTGTGCTTTTTTGGTTGTTGTTGTTTTTCAGTGATGGGAATTCACACCTAGAAGCTGAAGGATAACTCTTTGAGAATTCCCTTTCTGAATAGACCTTTGTGCTTTGCCCCTTTCCCACTCAACCATGGGATATAGCATGAGCTAGCCACACATGGGGGTCAGTACCTCAGTGCCCTCCTGTCTCCATGCTATGTCCACGCTGTTTCTTCCACTTAGATCATCGCTCCCCTACAGTTGTGTGCATGTAAAATTCCTACCCACTCTTTAAGATCAGTTCAAATATTACTGCCCTAAAAGCCGTGCATGGACATCCTAGTTTACATTAATCATCATCTCACCTTCTTCCCCTAAAAATCTTTTAACTTTTTAAAACAGGTATCCTAATCTGCTTTATTCTAGAGTCACAATGTGCAGGGGTTGGAGGGGGGTGGTGCCTAGATCTCTTGTTGTGCTGGGACCGACCTGGGCTTTATTCTGTTTCCTCTCTCAGTACTCCATGGTGCCAGAGGGGCCACCTGCACACAGGCAGTAGTTCAGGTGGCTTGCTGAACAAATATGTGTGTGCATCAATGTATTTCATTATGAACTATGATGTTTGTACATGGAGATTTAGATAATGAAAACAAGTATCCAGAATTTTTGTGTATGTTAGGGGATAATCTTTGGCACCTCTAGGCCACTACTCTAAAGCTAAAGCAAAAGATTAAGGCAACTGGCTAAATGTTTTTAAGTGCCTACTTCAATAAAACTCATCTTAACTACCTTCACAAAATTATTTGGCATTAAGAATAATGATTTTTAAATGGCTTAATAGAAATAAATACAGGGCAGGGAGTCAGTTTCCACTTTCTTGGTTATGACCCAAACTCACTGTGTGACCTTTGGTTCTCTTTTCGCCCAAACTGTAGCATGATAGTGGCAGAAATACATGATTTCTAGGATCCCCTCCAGCTCTACGTTCCTATAATCAAATAATTCTAATAATCAGAGAAATTTTTCCCTCCACAGGGACATTCTGTTCCCTACTGTTATAGCCTTGGCATTCAGAAAATTTTGGATGAATAGTAATATTAATAACAAATTGGTAAAGGACCAGTTGAAGCCACCTGAGGAAGAGGAGGGTATTATATTTGAAGGAAGGAAGCCAGAGATTCTGGAGGGACATGATGTGTGAAATGCAGGCTGGGGGTTTAATGAGTTTGAGGCGTGAAAAATCCAAGCTTCAGGGCAGCATTTCCTGGCAGTGTTGAGCACAGCATGTTTCCATGCCCTCTGTGGCCGAGTTCTATTTTAGAATGTACTTGCGCCGCGATACTCTAACACAGCTGTGCCTGTCTGTTAACTTTTAGGCATGGCTCTCCATTCAAGCAAATGGCTCTTGGTCACATATTAACAGACCTGGGGGAAAGGCAGCTAGAGGAGGACAGACTTAGAAACTGTCGGAAAGTTGACTTGTGGCAAAAGAAGTGGACTTTGTTGAGGTTGAGATGTAGCAAATTTAGCTCAATGGACCAGAGAAGATAGACGATTACTCTATGAAGGTCAGAAGCAAATGATATGGGAAGTTTTACAGGACAGCACCACCCAGCAAGAAATGTTTCATTCAGCATTTGAGAGCCCCTCAAAACTCCTTTGCCACGAATGTTTGTTTCTAACTAGAATGTACCTATTGAGAACTTAACCCATGGAAAAAATGAGAGCACAGATGAGTGGTTTCACCATGCTCCCACCCTTCTCCCTTCTGGAATCCCTTCCAGGGCCCAAAGTGCAGAGCTGTCAAGTCCTGCCCTGAATGCTTTGGTTAAGTGGATGCCCAGCCCAACTGAGGAAGCTGTGTCAGGGTTGGGTTAAGTTCTCCAGTTGCTGAAAAGGGCAGAAGTGGTCACCATGGAAACAAGCCCCTCATTAATCATTTAATGACTCACAAGGAAATGACTGGGATGCAAAGGGGACTAGAGTCCCTGGAAAGACTACACCTTTTTTCTTGAAAAAAGCTGTCTAATTGCATTCTTGAAAAAGAAGGCAGCACTTCCAAAATGGAGTGAAAATGGTGAGGATTGCTTTTGTCTCCTGATTTTGGGCCTAGATGCTATGGGGCCCTGAGCCTGTGAAGGCAGGAAAGCCCCCTTCTGTGTGGATTTTGTTATTGTAGCCAGTTCTAGTTGATACAACTGAATGTCAGAGGGAGAAGAGAACTTTGGGTGTTATCGATTCAAAACTCACATTTTTTAAAGGACTAACTGAGGTGTCAGGAGTGAGTAACTTATCCAAGGCCCACATAGTGAATCAGTGGGAGAGCTAAGACTAGAATCATGCCTTGCACTCCAAATCTCTTACTCCTCCCGCAATCCTGGGGTCAGAGTGGATTTTACTGTGAAGCTAAGGAAGATTAAATTTCAAAATACTTCCTTTAATGGGTCCCTTCCAAGGCTGTGAGAGGGGCCTTAGCAATGTATTCCCACTGGCATTTCTCTCTCTCTCTCTCTCTCTCTCTCTCTCTCTCTCTCTCTCTCTCTCTTTTTCCAAAAGTAAAACATTTTAACTGTAATTGGTGACGAATGCTAGTTCTTTCCATTCTGTCTCCCTCTCCATCATCTTCCCCTAAGCTTGGAAGTCAGACTGGCCATGAGATCTGGCTAAGGGTAAGTTGAAGCAGGTTAACATTTACTTGGGATTTTGTAGAATATAATTCTGTGGTTCCCAGTCACTTTCAGGAAGAGTTAGGTTATTGTTTTATTTTGATGTAGGACTGAGTTCCAAGAATGCTTCTACAACCAACTAGCACCAAGATTCAGAGGAAGGGCAGGGCCAAAGTTTAGCTCCTATGCAGATACAAATGAGCCCCGAGTCATCCGGCACAGCAGAATCGGGTGTAGTGGAGGTAGTCTGTACAAATTCTTCCAAATCTCATGTGTGGAAGAAACTTGATAGATGTTTCCATTCTATAATGGAAAACATTATAGAATGTTTTCTAAACATTCAATAATAATTTTATCAAAATACATTTCAGAGATGGCCAGTTAGCTCTGGTGGTTAGATTGCAGGACACAGTGCTCATGACACTAAGAATGCTGGTTCGATCCCCACATGGGCCATTGAGGTGCACCCTCCACAATTAGATGGAAACAACTACTTGACTTGGAGCTGATGGGTCCTGGAGAAACACACTGTTCCCCAATAATCCCCAATAACAATATTTTTAAAATAACAAACACTTCAATCAACTAGAAAAATTGAATTATCTATTCTCTTTACAGAAAATAATTTTTAAAATGTACTGTCATAGGAAGTGGTGATCAAACAATATATAGTCAACAATCAGTATGAATAAAGTATAATATAAGTGTATTATAAAGGTATTATGTTATTTTCTGGATTTTTGTTTTTTATAGTATTTGTCAGGTTTGCAATTCCTGTTATTTACTTTTTTTTTTTTTTGTAATTGAAGGAGATGTAGTTTGTCTTTCAAAAAATATTTGTTGTTTTGCCTAATTTTATTTTTATAATATTGGGTTGTTGGAAAAGTCATGACGTATTTACTCTATGTTTTTCATTGCAAAAATGCGTCATGACTTTTCTGACAACCCAATAGTATATTCTTTTTTCTTAAAGAAAGCCCCAATATCATATAAGCTGCGTAAAATTTCGATCTGTCCCCTGTCTGAGTTTTCATTAATTATAGGATTACTGAGAATGACAGGATGTGTCCTGCCTGCGTTTTGTGAATCAGGAACCCATCTTTTTGTACAGTCACTCTAGCACTACCTTTATTGGAATTGAGCAATTTAGAACAATGTTCAGCCTTTTGCTTTGTGCATAGGAACCGTTCTCCAATGCCAATTCATTTGGGTCAATTCTATTGCTGGTAACAGGATCAAATCCTTACAGCACTGCACTATTACTCATCAGTGTTATGTTTATATACTGCTTATCCCCAAGCAACCAAGCCACTTATTCTTATTTGATTTTTACCAAATTCAGCTTATCTTTTGAATATGCACATTTGTGAAATATGTCTGGGGGTTCGTTATTTTAACCCATTTTGTAGAAGGAAAGGGCTCAATCATATTAATGAATTATTAAAATTTTAACTACTCAATTCCATCTCTAAGATAGTATCTACTTAGATAGTTGCTGTGAAGACGAAATAAGACAATGCATATGAAATATCCTAACCCAGATACTAGCACGTAAGTACTTGGTAAATGTTAGTTTAATGTCAGATAATTCTTTACCCATAGGCAAACATTTACCAACTTGGGTGCATGAAACACCCAGATGCCTGGAGGCATTTGTACAGTTCCTTGAAAGAAACTGTGGTCACAGTACACAGCATCAAATTTCTCTGTTTCAACATGAACCATGGATTGTAGACCTGAAGCAAGAAACCCAACACATAACTTTTTTACAAACTTGAGTGTTTAGGAAACCTTACTGAAAACAGATTTCTGAAATCATATGTCATCAGAAAAACTGTCTCTTGACTTACCTACTTCCTAGTTACGTGACCTGAGCCAAGTCATTCTATTTACTTCCATTTTTATTTATTTATCTTCAAAATAAAAATATTAATAACTTATGGGCCTATAAGATAACAAAAAATAAAATGTATAATAAATTTGAAGATGTGTAGACAATAAGTTATTATTTTTGCACCAGAGAAGTAAAATGGAGAACCAAAGCACATGAGCAGATAATTTCTTACATTCCTTCTTTCACAAGCCCCATCACTACTTTCCTCAGAATTACTAAGTACAAACAAGTGGGACACATGCAATATGATTCCAGAACAGAATTCAAACATTTATAACCTAGCAAATATAGAAATAAATACACATTTGACAAAAGACAAAAAATAAGAGTCGCTGGACAAAAGCTCGGGCTATCTCACATCTTTATTTTCATAGAGGGGAAATGAGATAGAAACTAAAGATGACAGAGAAAGAGAAGTGAAAACATATTGTTTAACTAACAAATATAATCAACAGAAAAGTAAAAATAAACATTTAAAAAGGAAAGGGAAGGGTGAAGTATAGGGTATGTGAACTAAGTCTGGTTATTTCATAGAAGTCAGTAGATGATATCTGACGTCAATAAATCAATACATAGACATAAAAACATATTTTTCAGAGTTATGAAGGCAACCACCAGCAGAACCAGAAGGAAAGGCTCTTAAAATAAGTTACCACTAAGTTAGAAATAGGAAGAAATGAGTTGGGAAGCTCTTGGTGTCCAACACAAGCTGTTCTGTATCATTTAATTTTCTTTATGATTTGATGAAATATGAAAGACAAAAATAAATGACTAAAAAAGATGTGTTGTTTATCTTTGATGGCATAAAGATCATTTCAACTATCCAATATTGTTGTTAGTTACGATTTTATTTTCAGCCAAACTCTTTTCTTTATTCTCTACCTGCATTGCCCAGAAAGATAGCCACTAAGCAGATGTGGCTATAGGAAATTAAATTAAAATAATATAAAAATTTCAGTTTCTCAGTCTTATCTGCCATATTCTATAGCCAATGGCTACTCTGTTGAACAGTATAGAATTATGGAATTTTCCATTATTGCCAAAAGGTCTGTACCCTTACTCTAAGCAATCTCATCTACACTCGAGGGTTTTCCTACCACTCCCTGACCTTTATCTCTAGCCAAACATCCTGTCTCTTGAGTAGCATGTTTTCACATGCACCTGCTGCTTAGGCTGATTTTCACTTGATGTTCCATAGCCCTTCATACTCAACTTATCCAAATGTGAACACATTGTATTTCCTGTGAAAATCATTTTTGCTTCCTATATTCCCTACCTCTACTGTTGGAGCTATCACCGGAAAAGTCACTAGAATCAAAGGGCAGATCTCTGCTACTCGTACCTGACTCTCCTTGAAGCTGACCTTGATTTGGGAAAGCCTCAACTCTTCACTTCTTCCTTTTATATCTCTTCTGGCCAGAGTATCTACCAGGTTATCATGTTCTGCTTCTTCTAGGTGTGGCTACACTTCAGCTAACTGAACTCTGTCCAAAAACCAACAAGCTCCTGGCTTGCACTCTGGGCATCACTTAGCTAGTCTTCTTTATGACTTTTCTTTTTTTTTGACCCCAGTAAAATGTCATTCCTTACTCTCTGTATGACGCATTTTTAGTATTACTATGCATTTTGATGTTACCACAACAAAGCCTGGAGAATAAAAAGGCTTTGGGTAAAATCAAAATACTATTTCTTTCTAAAGTCAGGGAGAAGGCCTAAGTTGGTCTGCTGCTTTCTGAAACCAGACCACAAAAAGACAGTGGTTTAACAGAAGCTTAAAAGGTGCTACTGAAATGAGTTGAAACCAAAATGCCTATGGCATCAGGATCATAAAATACATTTACCGATTGCCTACTATATAGAAAGGCCTGTGAGAGAAGAGAAATTGGGATCCTTTCAAGAAGTCCACAGACAACCAGGGGAGAAGATAGTTTAACAGCTATGTTTAATGTAAGTCAAGTTGTGGGTCCAGTAGAAGGGCCAGCTCAACATCTGCCCCACTCTTGTTCTAGAGTGTCTTCGGCACTGCAGAAATTAGAAAGCTATTATAATCCTCAGGTTTCTTTGTAACTAGATTCCAGATGGGATTAAGTTTTAACTTAATTTGGATCTTCTACCTATGAGTGCACAATTTAGCCAAGTTTCTTAGCCTCATTGTATTTTGCTTTCCTCATTTCAATATAGTGCTTACGATATTAATTTATTCTTGAGAGGCATCTGAGGACTTATGGATGTAGTGAATGAAAAAACCTTAGTACACTGCCTGGTACCTATAAACACACAATACATTCTGGCAGTTACTATTAAGGGGAAGAAATGGAATGCCCTTCCCATGTCCCACTTCAGGATAAATAAGAGAAAGGGGGCAGAACGTGTCACATTCATTTTGCTAGTGCAGACCTGGTAGATGTAATGTGGCTGTAGAGCCAGTTGGTCTAATGGAAGCTCCTGATCATTAGATTATTACTAAGGGGTAGTGTGACCCTGGTGCCTAATTTTGGAATAGCAACCTCCTAATTGCTAGATTCCTGAATATGGCAGAGATAACTAATCCTCTGGTGGACCAATTTTGCAGGGAATCACTTCTAGAGTCCCAGCCTGAAGCGCCTAGCTCCAGCCTTTCTAATAATGCTGTAAGTACTTAATTTTGTAGTGAAATGTGAAACTGAACCCAACCTGATATAGGTAGAATGAAAGAAGTAGCATCATGTCTCTGTGGTGGCTTTGTGAGGTATGCTTGACAATAACTAGGTCATATCACTACTCCAGATCTCAGTGTCCTCATTTATAAAGTGGAAAGTAGTCTTGAAGCAGGACATAGAAATGGCATTCCATTTATTCTGCTCACTACAAGGAATTTCCTTCACCACTGTCTTGCAGGAAAACCAAGGAGTAGGTGCCACAGCTGTCTACTTTCTGGTGATGTAGCATATCATACAGAACCATTTGTAAATCAAGTTCAACATTTTTTCCTTAGTCTATTGATTGTAGGGAACTCTCCATGAAACCACAGACATGGGCAGTTTAAGCTGCATTACCACTTGGTGGCCTATGACCAAGTGCTTACTCTCTACTAGGACCCAGTAGCAAACCAAAAGAAAAAAAAATGTTATCTAGAAGAATGGAATATCTTTGCTTAAAATCCTAAGGTTTATTCAGGACCTCAAGGGTACTATGCTAAGTGAAATAAGTCAGAGAAAGACAAATGCTGTATCATATCAGTTATATGGGGAATCTTAAAAACTAAACAAACCAAATGAAACAGACTCATAGATAACTGATAGTTGCCAAAGGGTTGGGCAGTGGGGGGATGGGGAGGAAAAGGTGAAAGGGATTAAGAGGTACAAACTTATACTCATAACATAAATAAGTCACAAGGATCTAATGTGCATCACAGGGAGTACTGTTGATACCACAATAAGTCTCTGTATGGTGACAGATGGTTACTAGACTTGACATGGTGACCACTTCATAACGTATATAAATATCAAATCACTATGTTGTACACCTGAAACTAATATAATATTGTAAGTATGCTATACTTAATTAAAAATAGCTTTATATTCCAGATTAAAAAAAAAAAAAAGATCCTACGATCTATCCAGTGATTCACCCAGAAGGGCTGGCCACAGTTTCCATGCAGGATCTCCACCTTCCACAGATACTCAAGTACCATTGGATCTGCTAGGTATGTAGCCCAAGTTATAAAGTAGATCGCACAGCAGCCTAAACCTGCTCCAGATCCTTCTCCTGTTCTATGCCTCACTCAGAATTAGCAACTTTTGAATTACTTAGTCAATGGACTCAAATAGCAGATCCAAGTGAGGTATATGTTGCTGCCAAAGTCTACAGAACCCCAGTAGGCATTGTGGCTCTTCCTTAGCAATAAAAGGGAAGAAATGTTCCAAATGCATTAGGAGACATATTTTGACATGTCCCAGACAAGTGATAACCTAGAAAAGTCACCAGTGTGATGTTTGGTAACAAAAGCCCCGGAATTTTTGGGGGAGGGGTGTATTTTCATGTATGTGTCGCACAAATCTTAGAATAGTTGCTACTTCTTGTTCACCTGGTTAAATCAATGTGGTATCATCAGTGAAATAGATCAGTGGAACAGAGAGATAGATGATCAAGTTCCACATTGACTAGAATGTGACATAGGTATGGAAGGTTGATAGAGCCCTGAGTGTATTGCTGGTCCTGACAGCTGAAAGCAAACTGCCTCTGATGATCTTTAATAACTGGTAAAAAGAAAAAAGAAAAAAAACACAAAACTCATCATATTAATAACTGCCTACCAGGTGCCAGGGAATGTATTGTATTTCTCAAACAAACAAGCAAACAAACAAAAAACAAACAAACAAAACACACACACACATATCTGGATCAGCAACTGTAGATGGAGTCAACTGCTGATGAAATGCGCAATAATTCATTCTCATTTGGCATTTTCTAGACTTACGAGTATAACCAGATTCAGCTTTGTGACAAAGTGTACTATACCCCAAAATAAATGTGAGGTTTTCCAGTTATACCAACAACAAACTAGAGAACATATATGGGAACTGACTCCAAAGTAAGTTCAGTGTGGAAGAAACATAATGTTGGAGTAGATAAAATGTACTGAGTAGAGTACACTAGGCTAAGATTATGGATTCAATGTGTTTGAGCCACTAAAAAGGGCTCTAAAGATCTGCTTGATTGCCTAAAACATGGGCTCAAAGGAAGTATATACTGAACAAACCCGAAATGCGAGAGAAAGGCATTCATGGATTTAGGGAAATTGAGATGCTAAAGTAGATTTATTATGTAAGACCTTCTCACCTACCTTCTAACGATGTCCCCTTAGAAGGTCCAGGGATACTTCCTTTACCAAGGCCATGGGAAATACATTTGTATTTGAGGGGAATCCCAACATTCTTAAAAAGCTTCACTGGGGCTATTCTCTGTCGGCCAAGAGTGATAATGGGGATTGTTGCCATTGATTTGACCAATCTGGATTCTGTGGGGACAATGGTATCCTGGGGAGGCAGGTTCTGATTCAAGTCAGACTTCAGTTCACTTCTGCTTATACAGATCAAATAAGACTTGAGTGGGCTTTGCATCAATTTTCTGCTCTAGAGACAAAACGATGAACTAAACAATACCAAAGTTCTCTGTGGGTCAAACCATTCTGAGCATCGCTTTGCCTCAGCTGTCCATCACAGAAACCATGTTCACCTTGTTCTCTAGACTGAAGACAGAAATAACCAACTTAAAAATAATGTTGGTTGCCAGATACTATAGAAGAGTAAGTTTGACACTGACACTGACTCAAGGTAAAATATTAAATAGATACTTTAGGAAAACAAACAAACAAATAATTTCAAAGATCCAAAAGGAAAAACAATGATTATTAGGCACTAATATAGGTTCACTATGAGTAATCCATACTTAAGTGGTCTCATTTGTTCCTTAGATGACTAACTTAGCAAAACGTTACATATTAATATGTTATTGGGTTGTCAGAAAAGGCATGATGCATGTTTGCAACAGATGGCACTAGTTCATTTTTGGAAGTACTAGAGTCATTTGCATCTATGTTATTGCTATGT
>NW_017731364.1:6754044-6764622 GCF_001890085.2 Hipposideros armiger | reverse complement strand
CACTTGTTCCGCTCTCTTCAAAACTCCTCGCGTGGTATAACGTTCAATTCAGATGAGGCTGTAAATCAGCACCTTGTTCAGTTTTTTACAAATTAAGACAGGTCCTTCTATGAACGAGGAATTATGAAGCTCACTGAAAGATGGCAAAAGGTTATCGAACAAAATGGGCAATATATCATTGATTGACCTTTGTTCTCTATATAAATAAATTACCTTTGAAAAACAGACAAAATACATCATGACTTTTCCGACAACCCAATATAAACCTGACCTAAGTTTCATGTAAACAAATAGCATAATAAAGAAAACTTGTATTTCATTAATAACAGTATATTGGCAAATGAAGAATAACTGCACTCTAATCTCCATTAGTCAGCCTGTTTGAACTGCCATGCCAATGTTGAATATAATATCAAAAAAGAAATATTAACCAAACAGAAACATCCTCAAACAACTCCAATAAGTGTTCCAGATAATCCATCACATGAAGAATGGCCGTGGTAACGAGGGTTTTGGTGTCAAAAATCAAAAATAAAACTACTTTGTTGGGAGAGCACCAGTTAGCTGCCTTTGTTCAACGTGTAACCACATTAAACAGGAAATTGATTTATTTTGGATGACGTCAAAGGAAGAAGGAGGATCAAATAGATACTTTTCCAGGGAGGAAGATTTGGATGCACTATTTAGAAACACCTTGTAGCAGCTGCTCAGGAGTAGAGCTGGCTGCTGTGCAAAAGCTCGGGTTTCTCGACCCTGGGAATGTTTTTGCAGAAGCTGAGTCCATCTGCTGTAGGTTTTGGTTGAGCACATTCCTGTAATAGGCAGGAGGCTAAACTAGGTGACCTTTAAGGTCCCTTCCAATCTCAGATTCAATGATTCCATAAAGAGTGAGCAGAGAATGTGAAAGGAAAAGGAATTTCTGGGGTGCATGTGGTAGACATTGTGGACAGGATGTGAGGGAGAAGGTGGTGGTTTAGAGAACTTGATCCCAACATAATCTTCATCCATACATGTGGCATCATGATCTCTCATATATATCTAAAAACACAAGAGACAATTAAACTGGACCTACTATCTTCTCACATAAAATTAACCCAGCAACTACGATACACTGATTTTGATGGCATACCTTTCCCCGGGAATGGGGAGCTATGGCCAGAAATTTGTCATCTGCTTTTTGAGCAATGTCTTGCAAATTCCAGTTGTGTTCACTACAAAGGAGACTCATGAGATGTTTACAAGATTATAAGAACCTTTATAATTGAGTATAAAATACTTAATCAGACACAGGATATAGGCTCAGGACCAGCCTCGTGACTCTCTCATATTTCACAATGGTTGCAGCCCTGAAATGAAATAGAGCTCACATTTTTTTTTTAGTCTTCATTTTGAAGCTAAAGTGGAGGTTTAGCAGAGGATATCATAATTCCTCTTTGTTAGGCTACAGCGTTATCCTAAGGAGTTGCAACAATCCAGGGCAATAAGTATATCAAGTCTCTGTCACTCTCCAGGCCTCAAAGGGAGCTCTTCCTTTGCCTCTGAGGAACTGGCATCTCCAAGAAAATCAGGAGACCTGGCCCCCTAAGTGCCTTCGGAGCACGTTGTGGGAGGTGCAGACCAAAGGTGAGTTTACACATCAGTGACTAAAGTTTCCTGCCACTAAGCATAAGAAGTCACTCATGAGCAGCGTCCCTAAACCACAGCTACAGGATGTGGGCACAAGCCCTTGTATAATTGTTGGCCGAGAGCCAATAAGCATTCATCCCTGTGCAAATACTTGGGCTTTTTTTGTTGTTGTTAACCTTTGGAAACCACAGGTATTAGACTCTCTCTTTCTTCCCCTTGGCACGAGTCATCTTCTTTTCTCCAACTTGGTCTCTTGTGTGTAAAGAATTTCTGAGGAGCTTTTAAGCCTAAATTTAATACTTTTGCCCTCCCCTCTCCTGCCCTACAAAATGCCATGCAGAGGTAAAGCCACCTTACAAAATATCTGCTGGCTGTGCTGGCTTCCGCAGCTTTGTTTGGGCTTTTTGATCAGATAGGAACTCAGAGAGTTCTATGAGTGACCTTAGCCTTTAAGAAAATACAGGTAATTTCTGGAAATTCCTTCTAAACAACAGTGATCTGTTTTTTTCCTCACCTCAGAATTAACCCAGCAAGTATGATTAAGATGGCATGCCTTTCCCTGGGAATGGAGATATATGGAAAAGGCAGTGGGCCAGGAATAAGAAATTGGAAGGTTTAGCATCTAACCCCAATATTGCCAAAAATTCATCACCTGCCTCTTGAACAATTCCCTTCCAGTTTCTAGGTCTTTGCTCTGTGAAATAAAAGCACTGGATTAGGTGGTTTCTATGCTTCCTTAGCCCCGTGGCTCTGTGAGTTGGCTTCCTTAGTAATGCTTCAGCAAAGGGATGAAAATGGGCCTCCAGGCAAAGGACCCCAAACTTGTAAGTTATCATTTTTTTGTGTGTGTTAGAGACTGGCTAAAGGTTAGTCTTCTATTGCCCACAGGGAAGTCAGGCATGGTGATTCTTCGCCACTCCCCTTCTTTTTTTTTTTTTTTTTAAAGATTTTTATTGGGGAATTGGGAGAAGGGGAACAGACAAGTTGCTGTCGTTTTGTTCTTCAGTCTAGTTGTGGAGGACGTTGCTTCATTGGCCCAAGTTCGCACCATCATTACACTCTTCCCAGGAGAGGCAGATCTGTCGCCGGCTTCTGGATGGCTGCTCACTGCGGCTGCTGGCCGCTCACGCTGGCTGCTGGCCGCTCACGCTGGCTGCTGGCTACATACAGTAGCCCATGGCAACCCACTGCTAAAGGGGCTACAGCCTACGCCATCGCCGGCGACTCATGGCAGCCCAGCTCCAGGTTGAGCTGTTGTTCAGCATCTTAGCTGTAGAGGGCAGTGTCACTGGCCCTCATATGTGGGATCCGAACCGGGGCCCTCTGGCGTCCCAAGCCAGTTCTTAACCATCGCGCCACTCGGCTGGCCCGACCACTCCCCTTCTTGTTAAGGGTAGAGAATCAATCATCCTTGCCTCTATACCCAAATGTCCCACATCCTGATATGGAAACCCAACCTGAACGTACTCCAGCATAAGAATATTTTTAAATGAAAGAGATGGCAAATATACATTACAGGACCTAAGTCATCAGAAGGAGGATTTTGTAACCACCAGAACCACCCAAGATGTACCAGAAGACTCTGAGCAAGCTGTCACAATAATGTCCAAGCAGTTTCTGAAAGGAGACTTACTGGGGATTTTCTAGTGGGAATTCCTGAAAACTCCCACTAGAGGGTGAAGGGGGTCAAATATATGGTGATGGAAGGAGCATTGACTGGATGGTGAACACACAATGTACTATACAGATGATGTATTAGAATTGTACACTTGAAACCTATGTAATCTTATTAACCAAGGTCACTCCAATAAATTTAACAAAATTTTTAAAAATGACAAGATAAAAAAGATGGCCAGCTACAACATTTGTATGCTGATATGCTTTGTATTTAACACCTCTGGTATCTAATCCTACTCCCAATCAAACCTATGATGCCCCTTTTAGAAACTGTATCAGTATAATTAAGAAGATAAAGGAAAAGCCCAGGTGCACATATAGATCCCCTGGTTTGTGGATGTTTGTTGAGCTTAAGGAAAAGGAGCCCAAGTAAGAACCCCAAGTGTCAAATGAGAAAATGATAGTCAGTGTGTCCACATTGACCAAGAAATCATTCCCAGAAGGAGATGAATTTAGTTCCCATGGATGTTGCCCTACTTTCTGCTGCAAAAGTCTTATCACTCTACATACATATCATTGAGTCAAATACTCAATGCTTTTTATTGAATAAAATAATTTAACCTCATTTCATTGAGTCCTCACAAGAATTTTATTAAGTAGGCAGAAGAGGGTATCATTGTGTCTATTTTGCAGATGAGAAAATTAAATCTTAGGAAAGTTAAGGTAATTTTCCAGGGTCTTACATGACTGATTCAATTCTTTCAAAAAAAAAAAAGTCTAATAATCTAGTCAACAGCAACAATTATTTGAAGAATCATAAAAATCATAGGTTAAAGGATTACATCAATCACCTCTTCAGCAACCCCTTTCACAATACCCACTTTATCTGTCCCTACTTGAACACATCAAGTGGTTGGGGTCTCACTATTTCAAGGAGCAACCCATCCCATTTTGTGGCATTTCTAACCACAAGAAGTTGATTCTCATCTTAAAGTACCATCCAAATTCTTGTATTCTATCATCTTATGATCATAATCCTGCTTTCCAGATCCCATTTATTACTTTATGGGATGTTCCACAGTACTGTCTTTGTGCAATAATCAAGATAGTTCTCATGTGATCGCTAAGTTCCCTTTTTCTCTATAATAAACAGCTTTGGTCTCATTAAATGCTTATCCTATTGTTACAGACTGGACCTCAGGGCTAAGAGACATCTGCCTCCTCTCATCTTTTCTGATTTATTCCATTGATGAAGCACTGTGTCTTTTAGGTCATTTGGGCACAGTCATGCTTAGGTTACAAAGGGGACAACTGTGCAGAAAGAAGTCAATTGTCAGGCTGATCCTTAAATGGTAACTCAAAAGAATGGGCTGGACATTTCAGAGGCTTCTGCCAACAAATGCCACTATCTTGAGGCAAATGGGGATTTTCGGGCAGCAGTGTTATAATTTGCCAATTATGTCTACTTCAGAATGACTGCCAAAACAATCCAACGACTTTTCATTCCACTACTGTTGACAGGACAGCTAAGAATTTCAACATTTCCTTTTACAGTCTGAATAGAAGTTCCCTGCCTTGGGGACTGTAACAATATTTGCCATCATGGGGGAAAAAAGTGGGTGTTGGGAAGGGGAAAAAGAGGGAGGGAGAGAAACACTAATGGAAGTAAACAAAGACAAAATAAATTGAGGTTTATTCAAGGCTTGGGTTTTCAATGCCTGCATCAAATTGATGTTTGCAAATGTATCAGAGGACAGACAAATCTTTGGAATTGAGGAAGTAAGTTTTTCACAGAAAAGACTTCAAAAATAAGCTCGACTACTAAGAAAAAAAAAAATTACCTGGAATTTTTCACTTGAATACTAACCAAGGGTCTTGGGACAGGCAAAGAGTTGATTATAATTTTTATAGTGTTCAACATTCAAAACTTCTTTAAAAATCAATTAATAAATTTGAATTAAACAAAGTTGAAAAATTAAAAAAGAAAAGAAACTTGAAGAGATGAGAAAAGATGAGATAATCTTCCGAGTTGTTCAAAGGTAGATATAAGTCAAGGAAAGATGAGAGAAAAGAGCAATTGAAATAGAATGAGTTAGGACAAAGCTATAGAATCTTATTAACCAAGGTCACCCCAATAAATTTAACAAAATTAAAAAAAAAAGATCAGATAAAAAAGATAGCCAACTATGACATTTTAGTGATGATATGTCTTGTACTTAATATCTCTTGTATCGAATCCTGTTCCCAATCAAACCTATGATGCCTCTTTTGGAAACTGCAAAGCCCTCTGGGACCCATACACATTCCACAGGGAGCCCCTCTGAGACCCAAACAAAGAGACCAGTGGCATTCCCACCTGCCCTTCAATCATGGTGGCCCTTCTTTTATCTGTTTTATGTATTGGGCATCCATTAGAACAAAAGGATCTTCTATAAGAAAAAAAAAAAAAGGAAAAAAAAACGCCAAAGGGGAATTAAGCATTGGAACGGCCTTAGCCAAGAATGATTTAATCCAATTTTGGCTTAGGAATCCTGGAACCAAAAACAGGGAGGATAAGAAGAGCGTCAGCCTTGGAGTGAGGAATCTAATGAAAAGACTATGACCTTTAAAAGAAAAAAATAAATGGCTATGACCATTACCCAGGTGAACAGAATTAAAAAGTCGATTTAATAATGTATCTGTGAGAATGAAAAGGAGAAGGAATATATGAACACTTTTGAAAGAAGAATGAACAGTTTGATATCTGGGCCTTGGGGTGCAAGGCTAAGCCACATACAGATATGGTACTGCTATGGTCTGAATGTTTGTCCCCCCACCCCACCCCACCCCCACCAATTTCATATGTTGAAATCCTAAAGTCCAATATGATGGTATTAAGAGGTGGGGCCTTTAGACAGTGATTAGGTTATAAGGGCAGAGTCCTCATGAATGAGATTAATACCATTATAAAAGAAGCACAAAAGAACACATTTGTCCCTTTATGATGTGAAGATATAACAAGAAGCCTGCAACCTCAGAAGAGTACCCTCACCTGACCATGCTGGCATCCTGATGTCAGACAGAATTCCAGCCTCCCGAACTGTGAGAAATAAACTTCAGTTGTTTATAAGCCATCCAATCTATGGTGTTTTGTTACGGCAGCCCATGCAGAATAAGACAGGTACAATATGGGAGGTATTTGGCAAGGAATTCAAAGAAATCAAAACCAATGGATTTCAAGGATGATGACCAGGCCATAAAAATGCCACAGAGAAATCCATGAATTTGAAGATGCCTAATGTGAGAGGCCATTGTATCACTGATATGTGTGTGTGTGTGTATGAGATAAGCATACTCAAATGCAAAATTGACTCTTGAAGAAATATCAAGGATGCAAATATGGATTTGGAACTCATCCTCATAAGAAGAGTAGCTAAAATAATATAGACAGTGAGAGTCCAATGAAAGACAAGCTCATCATAAGGCAGAAGATCAAGACCTGGAAAACGCCTACATTTAGAAGACAGAGGGACAAGAATCCAGAGTCTGCCCTGAGTTTATGATCAGGCATTCATTTTGATAACTTTATTTGATGGCTTAGGAGGATTTATTTCCTGGTTTTAGGAAATTGGATTATCCTTATATGAGGTCTGAAGTGCGCATCTATCAGTCTAATCAAGCTGTTTAGATTTCCTAAGGTACTAAATATTCAAAATCATACAATACTATTTAAAAGTAGTTGTTTCAGTCCAAAAATATGGTGAGCTGAACCAAAATCTTCAATAATGATGTGCCTATGGATGATGTACTTATACATCAAAAAGAGTCTCAAAAACCAATACTCCCACGGGCAAGGGAATAGCCGAGTTTGTTGCGGTTTCCAATGAATGACATCAGCCCCATGTAGGTTTCAATCAAAATAGGTTCAGTTAACACCATCAGTCCCTTTCCTTTTTCAGATCCACTGGAACTCTTGAGGGCATTCTGGATAGCTGGAACAAGCTTAGATGTGAACCCAGACAACTGAAGAGGAAAAGAAGGCAGAGTTAGTGACTGCAGATGGTCTAGGCGCACCCCGTCCCCAGCCAGTCTTTACAAAAGTTGACCACACTCAGGGGCCACAGTTGTTCTTACTTCTTAAACCAAAATTGTTTCTCAGAATTATTAACGCTGCTTTTGTTAGTCTTTTAATAAATTAATCCATTAACAAATTATGTAGACAAAATCATCTTCTTTATCTTGGTTTTTTTTTATTATTCATAATTTATACACCCTAAGAAGCCAGTTTAATAAATGTTTGTGGATAGTCTATTATGAATCAGACACCTGTTGGGTGCTAGTTAAGATTTCAATACAAGGAAGATATAGTCTCTGCCTTCACAGAACTGACACTATAATAATCTAAGAAATGAACTTTTAATGATGACACAAAGTTCACAAAAATAAATAGCACCAAGAGGCACCAGATGCTAAAGGGACACAAAAGAGGGAGAAATCGTACATTGTTAGAGAATCAGGGATGACTTGAAAAGGCAACTCTTGAGACAATCCTTTAAGGGTTCATAGCGTTTCAACCAGTGAAATGGGTAAAGGAGTGCCTGCTTGAGAAATGCTGTGTTTTCCAACCTGATATCCTTTCCACCATTTGAGATTCTTCTACTAATAAGAGCATTTCAATTTTCCTTTGGATAATCATCTTCTTCCATTTAGTCCAAGTAGTTTAAGTGGAACTGACTTTAGCACATGGTTCAAGCCTAACCAATTAGAGGAATCCATTTCTCTGACTGCAGAGATTGGTTCAGGTATGGATGCATGACCAATGTGATTGCAAAGTTGATAGAATACAAGCCTGGAGGTACGCATGGTCATTTTTGCTACACATGGTAAGAATTTGACTGAGAATGAAGCCAACAATGGTGAAAGAACTAAGACATGGAGAGAGATGAATTCTTCATAAAGGTATTTGAATTACTAGATCAGCCTACAGTGAACTTTTAAGTTAAATGAGTGGAAAAAAGATCCTTCTTTTAGTCAAGCCAAGGTGTATTGAATGAAGAGGAGAATAATTCAGGGAGCATTCCAAACAGAGATATAAACAAGGAAAAGAACTGAGAAAGTTTATATCTTTGTATTTCCATTAAGTTATTTCATATCCATTATCTTATTCAAATACAAACCTATCAGGTAGGTAAAAGAAGGTATCATCATTTCCACATGAGAAACCA
The DNA here is from genome assembly GCF_001890085.2 of Hipposideros armiger. Classification (NCBI taxonomy): domain Eukaryota; kingdom Metazoa; phylum Chordata; class Mammalia; order Chiroptera; family Hipposideridae; genus Hipposideros; species Hipposideros armiger. The sequence goes on along the minus strand of NW_017731364.1, from coordinate 6,756,175 downwards.
AGGCTCATAAAGGTAAATGACTTATCCAAACTCACTCCATTTTCTGTATCATAGTTTAAAAAAAAATACATTTGGAATTAGGGCCTACTCACAATGAGCTCCAAATCTGTTTCCTAGGCAACTGGATCATTAATCTAAATGAAAACTCATATAGTATATTCAAATATCAATTCAAATTATTAATTGAATATATATTAATTGTATAACTATATAAATTGTTATTCTCATTTCTCTATCAGGTGGCCAATATTTTCTTTAAGAGACTAAAACAAGAGAGATGCTTCAGGGCCAGCTGAGTGGCTCGTTGAAGAGTTGCCTTGGGAGTGCAAGCTCTGAACAGCAGGGACCCGGTTCGGATACCACATGGGCAAGTGATGCTGTACCCTCTATAGCTAAGATGGTGAACAACAGCTTGACCTGAAACTAGGCTGCTGTGAGTCGCCAGCGACAACATATGCTGCAGTGGGTTACCATAAGCTACCACGAATGGCCGGCAGCCAGCATGAGCAGCTGTGAGCTGCCATGAGTGGCCATCCAATGGCAGCGACTGATCTGCCTCAGCTGGAAAGAGTACAATGATCACAATACCAACATGGGTCAGTGAAGTGACATCCTCCACAACTAGACTGAAGAACCAAAGGACAGCAACTTGTCTGTTCCTCTTCTCCGATTCCCCAACACTGCTCCCCTCCCCCAATTCCCCAATAAAATCTTAAAAAAAAGATGCTTCAATAAAAATTTTTTTTACCATAATTCAATTTTCTATATAGGTTTTATCCTGGATTTCTAATTTTATACCAAATTTCCCTCAAGCAAACCACTTCTCCATGTTAGGTTTAGTTTCCTTGCTAGTAAGAAAACAAACAAACAAGCAAACAAAAAACCTAAAATTTAGAATGTATCTATTATTGATAGTTGACCCAACCCATAAGCAAGAAAATAAGGGGGAAAAAAAGTCATGCAAATGAAACTCCTGTAATTTGCTAGCAGTGTGATACTGTAAATTTCCTTTCCCTTTTTGAGCTGCATTAAAGATAAGAGACATTAAAATCTGTTTTCTAGATAATAGCAGAAGAAAAAAGAAGATTGGTGACAAGACAACATAGAATTTGCTTGAATACCTCAATATCTGTTTTTTGTTTTNTGCATTTTTGCCATATTTTACTGTTTTACTTCCATAAAGGGAAGAACGCACATCAAGCTTGTGAAAAGTTGCATAAAGTTTATGGTGACAATGCTCTACGAGAACGCCAGTGCCAACGGTGCTTCACAAAATTCCATGCTGGTGATTTTGATCTCAACCACGCTCCTCCATCAGGGAGGCCCACCGAGGTTGATGACGACAAAAGAAAGGCATTGATCGAGTCAAACCCACCTTCCATGACACGAGAGATTGCAGAAACATTGAACATCCATCATTCAAGTGTTTACGACCACCTGAAGAAGCTGGGATACGTAAGCAAGCTCGATATTTGGGTTCCGCATGAGCTCAAAGAAGTTCATTTGACAGCACGTATAAGCATCTGTAATATGCTCATTAAACGTGAGGAAAACAATCCTTTTTTGAAGCAACTGATAACTGGTGATGAGAAGTGGATTGTTGACAACAATGTGGTGCACAAATGGTCTTGGTCCCGACGTGATGATTTGCCTCAAATGACATCGAAAACAGATATTCATCAGAGGAAGGTTATGCTCTCAGTATGGTGGGATTTTAAAGGTGTCATGGTTTTCGAGCTTCTACCAAGGAACCAATCAATCATCTAATATATACTGTCAACGATTGAACAGTTTGAATGAATTCATCATCCAGAAATCTCCAGAGCTTGTTAATTGTAAAGGAGTTGTGTTCCATCACAACAACGCGAGACCACACAAGTCTGATCACCTCTCAAAAATTATTGGCGCTTGGATGGGATGTGTTGCCACACCTACCATACTCACCTGACCTTGCGCCATCAGACTTGCACTTGTTTCGCTCTCTTCAAAACTCCTTGTGTGATATAACGTTCAATTCAGCTGAGGCTGTAAATCAGCACCTTGTTCAGATTTTCACAAATAAAGACAGGTCCTTCTATGAACGAGGAATTATGAAGCTCACTGAAAGATGGCAAAAGGTTATCGAACAAAA
>NW_017731364.1:6743947-6753027 GCF_001890085.2 Hipposideros armiger | reverse complement strand
ATAAGAAATAGAGTCAATGGAATTGTAACAGCTATATACAATGTCAGAGGGGTACTAGATTGGGGGAGGAGGATTATCACTTTGCGAGGGGTGAAATGTCTATTACATTGTTTTGCACACCTGAAACTAATAAACAAATAAATAAAAAATAAAACAAAACAAAACATTAATTTATAAAAATATATTCACTTCACTGAGGTTGAAGAACCTAACAGACAAGTTGGGTTTTGTTTGTTCTCCATTAATTTCTTATGTAGTGGCAAAAAATAGACAGAAGGTACCTCCTATTACCAGTACCAGCATTCTCTTTGACATCTTAAAAGGGATCTAAGTATTGGTTACTGAATAACAAACTATAGGTACATAGTCTAGGGATTCTGGAAGGAAAGACATCCTTCCTTTCAGCCAACTCTATCAGTGCTTTAGCTGATTGGATAAGAAAAGCAGACAAAAGTTTTCTTTCTTCAACTTCTAAAAAGCGGAAAAGCAAAAAGGGAAAAATAAGTTAATAACATTTAATCTTTGTGTTTTAAAATCATGGAATTTCAAAGTCAGAAGTGATCTTAATTTTATCAATTCTAGCCACTCATCTATTATTTCATTTGCCTTGCCGCAGCCTTACCAAGAAGCCACATTCCTCTACACAGATATATCCAATGATATGAAACTCATTGCTATCTAAGCATGTCCATTCCATCACCATGTGTAGTGGGGAAATGCTTATAGCGGGGATTACATACAGAGGGCCAGGTAATGTTTCCTTGCACTATCAGTAATTGATGGTTAGACCTTGGAAAAGTAATTTAATCTTACTAAGCCTTAGTTTACACATCTGAAAATGAGAAAAAAATAGTATAAAGCCAACTTAATCAGATTGTTGCATGAATCTAAGTGAATTATTTGAATATATTTTGTAAAGCATATTATTCATAGATATAAATATTTTCATTACTTATAGGCAGAAAAGATTTTAGCTTCTTTAATTATCTTCCCTTGAATTCCATACTGTGGGGCCCAGCTGTCAGGGCCTCTCAGTTAGAAAATGTTTGCAGGCTTTGGAGACCAGCCTGCCCCTTCCCCTTGGTGGGACAGAGGGAAACAACAACTTGTTAATGTACATTCCGTGTCAATTACTTGTAAGTTCTTCTTTTCCTGTGCGCATGTGTGCTGGCACCATGCTGCTGTTGTTTGTATGAGGCTATAAAACCCTGCTCCCACTTTGGAGCTCTGTCTCTGGTCCCGGCCTTGAGTGAATAAAGAGTCGTTGCTGCGTTTATGGCACACACTCTGCTTTGTGTCTTCTTTCAGCTGGGCATCTCACCACCCAGATGGTTCCTGATTGACACCCTTGAACCCAACACATACTTTGAAAGCCAATTTCCTTAATATGTATCATAGACTTCAGAAAGCACTTATTTTAAAACTGTGATATGTGCTTTTCTAAAGTAACAAAGATGCCAAAGGATACATTAAATTTTATTCAGAAACCACAGATTCTACTAAAAGAACATGGCTTGAGCATCAAGTATCTCCAAGATATTTATCAATTATAAAGGGAAAAATACTAACTTTGCAGGGGAGAAACCCAGCATACACCATCTTAAAAAATTGCTCAAGGTTAACACCACTAGTAAGGACACATATAGGCATCGTGAGCCAGGAGTATGATGCAGTGAGAGGACACAGCATAGTTTCTGCAGAATCTTTGCAAAAAACAAACAAACAAACAAGAAAAAAAAAACCAAAACAAAAAAAAACAGACCTCAATCTAATCATGAAAAAACATCAGGCAAATCCAAATTGAAAGACAATCTACAAAGTAACCGACCAGTATTTATCACAAGTTCCAAGGTCATGAAAACAATGGAAAGACTGAGAAACTTTTACAGTTTAGAGGAAAATAAAGACAGAATAATGAAATGTATGAAAGGATCCTGAACTGAATCCTGGAACAGACAGAGGACATTAGGAAAAACATAACAAAAAATAGTGAAATTTGAACAAGGTCTGTAGTTTAGTTAATATTATTGTACCAATGTTGAATCTCCAGGTTTTGATAACTATAGAGAGTACAAAAAAAATGTATACATATTTTAAGAAAGGAAAACTGTATTAAAATTGTAATACTCAATATATACTAACAACAAAAGATGAATACAAGTCATGTTTGACTTCTGTGATTGCAAGAGGTGCTCAAAGTGGTTACCATCAGTGTCCAGACACTTCTGATTATGGCGAACTACTGCTTGAGCAACGTTGGCCAAAGTGTACAGTTGTATACATTTTTTTGACATCCCCAGTATATTATAGCTATGTAAGTTGTTATAAGAGTCTGAATAACTGGTACACGGAACTCTACTATATTTGCAGTTTTTCTGTAAGTCTAAAATTATTTCAAAATTAAAAAATTTTAAAACCTAAATTAACAAAAAGGTTGTAATTATTAGTTCCCTAAGATTGTTGAAGTTTTCAATTAACCATGTAGAAATGTTTAAAAGTAAAACAGGTGCATAAAACATTTTTATTTTGTTTCTCTTATCTCTATATTTTAATATAAACCTACATCAAAATTAAACAAGCATTAGTAAATTTTCACTAATATTGCATTTTCTGACATGAATTACACTGAAACAATTTAATTCATTGAATATTTTTCCATCCAAAACAGATAAATACTTTTTAAATTTTTAATTTTTTTTCTGAAAATTTCCACTGAATGGATTCTTTCCTTTGCAACATTTACAACAAAAACTTGACTTTTGTCCATTTTAATTTTAGCCATTATATTTTCTTCTGAAGATGTTATTTTTAATATTATTTTCTTGAGTGTGATTTTAGTTGTTAATTCAATTTTGTGTTTAACTCTATTAAGACTAACTCTCCTCAGGCCAAATTTTGCTTCTTAATGTTAAAAATAATATGGGACTTTTCAGTTTGTTTACCAGCTATATGTTTACCCAGTGCCATTTTGTTTTATCTGCTTTACTTTTCTGTTTGTATATGAATTATTTCCATTACTATTGTAAACTAATTCCCTGTGTCACTGACAGATGAAAGGGCATCTAAAACCATTCAAGAAATATTGATGAAGCACTTACACTCTACTCCAGGTGCTCTAAGTGCTGTGAGCAGACTGGCAAGAATCCTGCTCTCATGGAATTTACATTCTTGTGATATGAGACAAAAAGTAAAAATAGATACAGATGATTTTGATAATGATAAATTCTAGGAGGAAAATAAAATGTGGTAAAGGGATAGAGAGGAATGAGATTGAGGATTACTTTACATATCATATTCAGGGCAAGGCTTTCTAAGGAAGCAAAACTTGAACTGAGGCCCAAATGATTAAAAAAAAAGGGGGTAGTCATTTGGAGAAAGTATTCTAGGAAGAAAATAACAGCATTGCTAAGGCTGTGAGGTAGGGATGAGCTTAGTTTATTTAAGGAACATAGGAAAGGCCTGTAAGACTGGATTATTGTGATCAAAAGAAAGAGGTTAGAAGGCATGAAGAATCTGTGGGCCATATTAGAAACTTTGAATTGAAGTGATTTTAAGGCCGAGTTTAATGTTGCATGTTTGGTTTTTGTTTTGTTTAGTTTTGTTTTGTAAATAATTCTGGCTGCTGTTTGAAGAATTTACTGTTAGGTTTAAGTATAGAAGCACGAAGATAACACAAGTCTGTAGGTCAGTTCAGTAGTCCAGGCAAGAAATGGTGGTGGCTTAGAAAAGATAGCAGTGGAGAACATGGGAACTGCTTGAATTGGGAATATTTTTACTCAAAATAGAGCCACAAAACTTGCTGGCATGATTGAATATAGGAGGTGAAGAGAACAGAGGAATCAAAGATGACATCTAGATTTTTGGTCTGAGCAACTGGGTAGGTAGTGATATCATTATTGAGTTGGCAAAGCCTGTGGGGGTAGGGCTTGGAGGTGGTGAGGTGCAGGGATCAAGGATTCTGTATTGATGTGTGTTGTTTGAGATGTTTAACCGGTAAGCCTCTCAGAGATTTACAATAGTCAGCTGTATACATGAGCCTGGACCATGAAGAAATATACAGATGAAAACATCCATGTCAATAGTTAAAAATTCCATAATAATAGTTATAGATCTAGAATTCAAGAACAATATTCATGAGGTGAAGCTAGTTAATAGCCTAAACAAGATAGGACATAAGGCAGGGGTTAGAAATCAACAAACTCAGCAAATCTTTGTTGGACAAAATGCTACACATGAGGGACAATGCACAGGAGATCTAAAAGCTAAATTGAGGGTCAAGTGTTTCAGAGATGTATCCAGTGCTAAATGGCTACTAAGCAACTGAGCAAGGTCTTGAACCCAGGTCTCCTGACTTAGGTCCTAAAGACCTCTCTTTTATAAAATACTACTATTATGAGCAGTAAAATTCTAATATTTAGGAAAGGATTCATGTTCCTTATTTTCAAAAGGGAAGGAGAGAGAAAAAAATCAGACTCAATAATTTTCAAAACCTGTTCCTTAGAATACTAGATTCCCTTACAATGTGGGTGACCATATAATTCATCATCCAAACCAGGATCCTTTTGAAAAAAAAAAGGAAGTTCCTTTATTAATAATGTTGGGACAACAGATTCTTAAGAGTTTGGGAGAGGGTATGGAAGAAAAGGAAGAAGCCAAGCTTGTAACTTGCTTTACCCTGCAATCACATCAATTAGAGCTGCTCTGTTTTTATAGGTTTTATATATCTGGGGTATGAATAAGATTTTATTTTAGAAAGTCTTTCTTTTTATATTTTTTAAAAAAACCCAAAACAACAAGAAAAACACAACACTGTACTAAACTAGCCTAATAACCTCTAACTGACTATTCAATCCACAAAGATCTATAATGCCCATGTTTCTACTCACCTTTCAAAACCAAGCTTAAATTCTATCTTTCCCATAATGTCATCACACAATCTTAAGGCAAAAATTATTATATTTTTTTATCCTATTACATTTTGCTTATATCTCCACTCACATATTTCATTCAGTTTTCTAAGAATTAGAAAATTTCTAAGAATTAGAAAACTGTCTGTCTATACAACTAAACCAAGGTTTTTCTTCCTTAAGATTATTGCTATTTGGGGCCACTTAACTCTTTACTGAAGGGGAGAATGTCCTCTGAATTTTAAGATGTTAAGAAGATCCCTAGCTTCTATCCACTAGATACCAGTAGCACACCACCATAGGTGTGAAAACCAAAATTATCTCCAGACATTACTAAATGTCCTCCAAGGGCAAAATGATTTCCTGTTGAGAATCACAGAACTAAAGAAAGTACAGCATGATGTGACATGAGTATTGAGATCAAATAGATCTAGCCTTAATTTGCAAATATGGCACTCACTAGCTGTGTGACTTTGGGCAAGTTATCTAACCTCTCTGAAATTTATAGTTCCTTTCCCTCAAAATATGGCTATTAATAGCACCAAAAATATATGGGGGTGCCAAAAGATATATACACATTTTAAGAGATGTTATCTATGTATTACTTTTTGAAGGTGCATTGAATTATGGTAGCCATGTGGAGTATAACGTTCACTCAAAAGGTGGTGTTAATCAAATGAATGCTAGCATCACCATGTGACAGGCAGGACAGTCAAAGAAAATGGCAGAAGTGGGGCTGTCGTTCAAGAAGCACAAGACCATTTTGAAGTGGTATTTGTAATTTGAGAACACTGTGGAAGTACAGCAACAACGGAGGCATGAGTATGCAACAGAATCTCCAACACGCCTAACGACATGCATTCGTGATACGTTTGAGACGCACGGTACTGTGTGTGATGTGCACAAGGGAAAGTCCGGGAGGCCTCACACAGCAACAAGTCCTGCTTTTCCTAATATGATGTTGGAACATTTTACATGCTTGCCACAGAATTCTACCAAACAATGTTTGCCATAATCAGAAGGGTCTGGATGCCGATGGTAACCACTTTGAGCACCTCTTGTAATTGCAGAAGTCAAATGTGACTTGTATTCAACTTTTGTTATCAGTATATATTGAGTATTATAATTTTAATACAGTTTTTTTTTCCTTTCTTAAAATGTGTATGAATTTTTTGGCACCCTTTGTATTTTGTAAAGATTAAACTAACTTTAATAAATAAAGGGTTTGTATATAAGCTCTATGTGTATGTGTGCACATGTGTGCAGATATTTCATAAGAGCTGAGCAAGTGAAATGTGATGAGGCTAGAATTTGGAGTCATGTTGCAAAGGCCAGAAAGGAAGCATATTGCTAATAATCAATAAATATTGTCAAATCATTATCATCATTGTGATCATCGTCATAATCATCATCATCATATTGAACTACGATTTCCTAAAGACCAAAGCCCAATTCATCTTAACACTTCTATTGCCAACACTCTCTGGATTGTCAAAATGCCTTTTCATATATCAAGAAATGTTTGTCAAATTAGATTACTGAGTGTCTCCCCAGGCATCATCATAAGTTGCATTTTATGAGAATCCTTTGCTGTCTCAGAATCTAAGTAATGATAAAAACTATTGACATTAGTTCATACTCGATGAACTTGGCATTTCATTAGAGTCAGATGCACTTAATTTCTAGTCATTTCTGTGAGCCCTCTAAAAGTAGGAGGGGCCAGGAAGACAGAACAAGCAGTAGATTGAAGGAGAGGCAGACAAAAGGCCAAGTCCCCAAGCCATCTCTTGAGCGGTTCAAGCACCTGAACTCAATCTGTGTGACAGGAACGCAGTGTCACCTGATATGAATGCCACCAGCCACATACTTTTCTCTAAAAGCTTTTATACACCCACCCCTGCTCCTTCTTTTATCCCCGTCTCAAAAATTGGAGGGTCAAGTTTTAACAACTCTGATTACATAGGTGCTGTGTGTTGGTTAGGGTAGGCTTAGCAACGTGTGTGCGTGCGTGTGTGTGTGTGTGTGTGTGTGTGTGTGTGTGTGTGTGTGTTGAAGAGTGGGGTGGGGAGTGTTGAATGTTCTTCACTTTACAACAATTATTTACCAGTTGAGTGACTGGTTTACTTCAGGTGCTGTCTGCCAGCAGTTCGCTGCCTAGAGTCTCAGTTTTCCTTATTACAACCATCACTTGCTTCCTGTTTACACTGGGTAAAGAGAGCTGGTTTCATGCCCGCAGGCTCACATTCCTCAGCTGAGCAGGTTTTCTAGGCCTTCAGGCTATATGTTTCAGCCTTCTAATGTAGAAAGTGAAGCATGCTGGGATAAAGAGTAAGTCCACCCCCCCCCCACTGGAAACCACTTGGGAAGTCACACAGCTGCACAGAATGTCTACATCATCCTTGCACATTTTACCTGGAATTATCTTTACGGAGACGCCATAACTGTGGATATGTTCAGGTGTGTAAAGAGAAAAAAAAAAGAATGAGGCAGAAGTTTCTTTCATACAGAGTGGTTTCTACATATCTTAATTTGAATCCTCATCTTATTCCATTCCTACAACTGTCCCCTGTCAATACATGTGTGAACACACACACACACACACACACACACACACTTTATACTTTAGCTAAAATGAACTACTCTTTATTTAAAAACATTTCATATACCTTTGTAATGTTCAGCTTCTAATCATGTTTATTTTACTTAAAATGCCTTTCCCCACCTTCTTTGATGCTTAAATCACTCATGCCTTGAATTTCACATCAAATGTCATTACACCTGTTAACTTTTGAATTTAAGTGTTTCCTCTTCTGGGCTCCCACAAAACCTTGTGAATCCCTCTATGAACAGTCTTAGCACATTAAATTATAATTAGTTAATTACCATTTTTTGCCTGCTCCCTCTCCACTATAAGTGTCTGGGGCCGGGGGTGGGGAGGGAGTAGCAAAATCTGTTTTATTCATCTTGGTATCCCAAGTTACTAGCACATTGTTCAGCATGTAGTATTCAATGCCAGGTAGGTACTCAGTGAATATCTATTAAATTAATGTGAAGGAAAAACGAAGGGCTAAGAATATAAAGGTATATTTTGATTGCTAAAATATTGGCTCACTTTCATAATTCCATTGAATGGAAAGATAAAGATGCCAGAAAGAAATAAAAAAGGTTGGTCTGCAGAACACTTGGATTTGGCTGTAGAGCTTCCATGATCCATTCACTATGATTCACCAGCTCTGGGCTCAGTCATTCGTCTCTCTCAGCAAGACTATGCACACACTCCAACAACCCAGCAAGACAATTAAAAGAGGAGAGATAAGGCTACAGGTTGCAAATGTAAGGTGGATGAAACAACTGAGGATAACTTAACCTGGTCATAATGCATAATATCATATCACATCAATGAATATGAATATACACACAGAGCTGCTTCAGGTTTATAGCCACTTTTCTGCATATTAGCTAATTGCTTGGGTGTGAAAATAGAGTTATTTTAACCTAATATCTTAGTCAATTCACCTAATCACTCTAAGTACCCCAATTTTTTTAAACTGGTTATAACTATCCTGACCTCAAAGGGTTTTTGTTGGTTGAATTACATGAAAACATGTACATTGTAATAAATAAATATAAAGAATAATTACATAATATTACATGAGATTATTTTCATGTCTGGTAATAATATAATATATAACCAATGCCAAAAAACTATTATTTTCTATTTTCACAACTGTTTTATATAAATAATGCAAAATATGTTCATGCAGAGATTGGAAAATGTTGGAAAGGCTCAAGGTAAGCAAGAAAGTCTGGAAAGAGGTCATTTGACCATCATATTTGCCAAATGTAGAAGTAGTATAGTGAAATGGATTTTTTTTAAAATTTATTTTGACATAGTATTGCACAAATCTGATAATGATCTTTTTAGATCACTGAGACTAAGAGATAATATAAATTTGAATTTGAATGCATTTGTGTCCATTAATGGTCTTTCCTAGCATGCCTTCCTAATCAACCAACCCTGTGACTCAGCTTTAACCCAATGTTGTATAACATGAAACTCTGTCACCTGTTCAATTTTCTCTCCTGAGCTTCAGATCTAAATTTCTAACTCCCTGAAACCAACTCAACCCCATGTTCCATGGACATCTCAGATTCATCATGTCCGAAACTGAA
>NW_017731364.1:6739356-6740537 GCF_001890085.2 Hipposideros armiger | reverse complement strand
CCTCAGTCAGCCTTTATATATTGTTGCTAAGACAAGTGGCTTAACTATCAACGAGTTGAATTGTTCCAGGGAATTTAGGAGAAGAAAAAGATTAATTTGCTCTCAGACATGATGAATTCAAAGTGTTGAGAATGCTGTGTGGAAATGCCTCGTTGGAAATGTGACTCTGTTGTTTAGAACAGAGGCCAGGACTGGATATTTGAATACTCACTTTGTGACAATATTCTAATGGTCAGAGTGAAAAGAGAAAAGGAGAAGAAAGGGTTGAGGTGGTGGAACAGGAACTAAAACAGTCAAGTGGGAGATGGTCTCAAGAAGAAGGGAGATGACGACAGCAATGGTTTCCACAGAGCCATAAATACCACCAAGAAATGGCTAAGAAAAGATTTGGGACTTCCCAAATAGGAAGACACATATGATATTTAAGAGGGATGATGACCAATTCAAAATGCTCTGTGACCTCAGTTTCTACATTGCATGATTCTCTATTCTCTGCACACATTCCATCCAGCAAAATTGCAGCAACAAACGTGTCAAAGCTTATAGGGAGAGCGTCCCTTCACTTTTCCACTAAATTCATAGCTCTGGCCCACAGTACGTGAAAGGCAGCCACTCTCTGGTGTAACCAGGGCCTGGTCATCCAGTAAACCCAAGTGCAGAGCAAGAGAAAGTCATCTGGGAAGTAGTGAGAGGAAAGTTGTGGCAGGGAGTGTGGCCACATTAATTAACAAAATTGTAATTTCTGTGGTCTTTTTTTTTTTTTTTTTGCATGTGCGCATCAGAATCTATGGTTTGTGGTTTTAGACATCTCTGAATGTAAAGAGATCCCTGGAGGTTAAGCCAAGCTCAGGGGCTTTGCATTCGACGAGCTTTAAAACTAAGTTGCCTGTAATTCTGAACAGCCCCATGGTATATCACAGGGGTCTTGTTTCTCCTAGAAATTAAATCCTGGGATCTAAAATGAAACACTGGAGCTTAATTGTGGTCCCTTCACAAAGCTGTCACTTCCTGTATTAAGGAATTCTCCTTTGGGAATGCTATTGTGGTTTCTGAATGTTTATCCATGTAGAGGTGTGTACAAACACCATCTCACACATAAGCATATACCGCCCCTTCTCCCAGTTGGCTGGTCCTTGAGCTGCCTCTTACAAAAGGAAAGTAAGAAAAGAGTCTGGCATCCT
>NW_017731364.1:6736645-6737401 GCF_001890085.2 Hipposideros armiger | reverse complement strand
AGTTGATGAGAGCCAGTCTCTCAAAACTTCGTTTAGGGGTATTTTCCCCATTCTAGCTTATAGTTGCAAAATGCATTTCAAGTTAAGGTCCTGCCATTACACAACATAGAATCATTTCCAATTAGACACAGAGTTAAAAGAATTGCCCTAAGGAGCCTGCCATCGTTTGTGGGCCAAAAGCCTGCTCAGGAATTCTAGCTATAGGTCAGAAAGAAAATCTCTGTCTCAAAAGGAACTGTATATTTTTATATATATTCAATATTAGCAACTATACAATTGTAGGAAAATAAGGTAGTACTGGAAGTGAGGGGGGATTACAAAGTTATGTCATCAGGGTAAGAAGATGGGGTCTTTCTCACTGAGCAGCTATGGTCAAGTTATCAAAGAGGGAGTACAGTCCCAGGTAAAGAATGCCAACATCAAATTTTTAAGCAAAGAGAGATTTGGTAGCTTTCTTCCTGAAACAATACTCTGTTTACTCTGGCTTTCACTAGCTCCTTGTCTTTGGTCATTTCACACCACCTTTCTGATCTTTAGGTAACAGCAATTTCATGAGGAACAAGAGGATAATGGATGAGAAAAAGTTTTGCATGCTGTAAGGCACTGTCCAACTAGCAAATATTGAGAGCCTGGAATATACTCTAATGCTTATTGAGTACTGTTAGAGACTTTATATATTCTTTTATTTTATTTAACCCTTATAGCAATTTTTGTAAAAACTTCTTAGGTAGAAATAGATGAAGTTAACAGGAAATC
>NW_017731364.1:6731597-6736229 GCF_001890085.2 Hipposideros armiger | reverse complement strand
TGAATTACCAGCTCACCATAAAGGTACCTTCACTTTAGAAATAGTTCATGAATCAAGGGAGGTAGAACCCAAGCTTATAATAAATAAATGAATAAGGGAGGGGAGAGAGAAGAAAGTGTGTGGGGGGAGAGAGAGAGAGAGAGAAAGAGATGATAGATCTACTCTAGCAAAAGCTTAAAAATGGCTAAAGTGTTAAAAAAGATATCATTCAAAAATGAAACCAAATAAATCATCTTTCCCCAACATAATTAAGAGGCAGTAGAACATTTCAGTGCCTGGCAAATTAATTCTATTTGCATTATAAGTATTACCCCAAAGACTGTAAGAGCAATAAAGACAAATTTGAACACAGTCCTTAATGAATCCTGCATCACACCTAGTACAGCAGTGTGCACCCTGGGAAATTTTTGATCATTAAAATGAGCGCATACATACAATCTCCTGAAGAACGCTTCATGTACAACTGCAGCCTCCTTCTACCATAGCACCATATATTTCTACAAAGAGCAGAGAAGAAATGAGTCTCAGAATATCAAAGTGGTTTCCTCCTAATAATTTAAAGGTCAAAGAAACCAAGGCCATTTTTTGCAATATGAGTGATGCCCAATAGAGTTTATGTTAACTAAACAATAAGCAAAATGAATTCTAATTGAAAGTCACCGAGACAATGTCATTTTAAAGATGGAAAGTGTTGAACTCTATCTTTAGCAACAATATTATTTATTCAATAAAGGGATGCTCCGTGGAACTATGCTCAAAACACCACCCCGTGCAGCATTCACTGGAGAGAAGCACATTCCTCTGTATTTCATGTTGTTCACACTCTACTAGCAAAGAGGTAGTAGTAGGAGAAAACCATGAAGAGACAAGCTCTCTCATGACAGAGAGCGAAACTCCACAACTGCCTTGAGGATCAGTGAATCCTGAAAGAAGTGGCAATTAGAACATGAAAGTATAACAAGAAGAGGGCATTCAAAGATGAGGAGAAAAGATATTCCAAATAGAAGGACATGATGCAACGGCCATAATCATGAAACTGGGGAAGTACTAGAGTTCTTCTAATTCTCAGCTAGGCAGGGTGAATTGTATTGTCCTAGAGCTTAAAGCCTTAACCAGTTCCTTTCTGCTCTAGAATGATGGAGAAATTACCCTCCCACCACCACCACCCGCTCTGTGTGTGTGTGTGTGTGTGTGTGTGTGTGTGTGTGTGTTGAGTAATTGGAGGCTGCCTAGCAAAGGGGGCATTCATGTTCTTCATGGAAGCAAGTAGTTGGCACATAGCAAACTTTCTCTGGTAATTCATGGCCTGGTATGAAGCTGTTCTTTATTAATAGACAATTTACATTTATGACCTATGCATCTTATAGCAAGCTTCCAAAGCGGATATCATTTTCTATATTTATAAGGAAGTTGAAAGCAGACTATTCAAGGAGCCTACTTAGAAGCAGTGAAGTATTCTCTTTGATTTATTTGACCTCAAGGCCTATGTATTCTTCCTATGACACACAGTCCACTCTCCATCTCTCCAAAGGGCATATAGGCTGGTAGTATGGTTTTCCCAGCCAAACTCCTCACAAAAATCTTGTAGCATGCAGAGTGTTTCAGTAATGTTAGCTTATCATTCTAGTTCTGCCTTTTCTCATTCTCTTATACCCAAGAAGCAAAGTGGGCCCCAAGCACATACTTTACTATCATATATAGTGATATTATGCCATCAATCTGATTATTACATAATTTAGAATTGACTCCGAAAAGAGCTTACTTTTTATTTTTATTTATTTTCTATAGGATCTTACATATCACTGCAGAGGTAACACAGTATTTGAATACTGAATCCCAAATCTTCTTTACTTTTATCGTTGTCTAGAAACTTAAATGTCAGTCTTCAAAATCAGCAGTTAGTCCCCCATGGGCAGAAGCATCTTGCAGAAAGGGTAAACTGATAAGGAGACATGTGTTATATACTCAGCTACCTCTTATTCTTAGAAATCCATATAGGAACCCCATAAGAAATTGTACAGCATTGAACAGAAACTGTCAAATATTCCTATGTGACTTAAACTAGTACACATGGGAGAAGACATCAACCAAGAGGTTGGACAAATAGATTGTAGTCAAGTAACAGAAGATAATTGAAAATTAGGCTAAGGAGTTTATCCTTATCCTATAAGATATCATCTTATAAAAAATTGGGGGCTGAGGAAAACTGTTACTAAGAGGAGAGGTATGAACTTGACCCTGGCTTTGATTTAAGAAGATTAAGATGGTCAGAAAATGAGAGGCAGGGTAGATTTTAGAGAGCATAACGTAAAGGTGACCAGCTAGGAGCCTCTCTGTGGAGAGCTCATGAGGTCTGAATCAGGGCTGTGAGAAAGAAGAAAAAGGAGAATGAGGTAGACTTAAGAAATCAAAGATAAGAGTATCTTGATCTCAAGCTGGAAGTACCCTTGAAAAAGTGTTTGGTGAACCGTTCTCTCAACTACGGTCCTGAGGTTTGAATCGTCAGCGAGTAGGACAGGTTCCATTAACTAGAGCAGTCAANGCTGCTGAGGCTACGGCCGTTTTGCTTTCTCTACTTTGGAAACATTTGAAATGGAACAAATTTCAAGAGATTAAATGTGATACACACTTATTTTTCCCTTTATGTTTATGGTAGCATTTCCTGGGGAAGTTTATTTATGGTATTTCATACAATACATTATGTGGACAAAGCAAAAATGTCCACCTCTAACCTCCTCACACAGACATAGTCCACAATTAACATCATTTCCCTCTTGGTCCTGGTCAACATGAATCGTTCGAACTATTCAGCAAGCATTTCATGGTCAGCTGTCTCCTCCATCCCTGCCCAAAGTGATTACGTTCTACGTATCACAGATGAAAAGAAATTTAGACAACAAAATCCATGTTATTTATGAGGTACTTTTATGTAATAAAAGTAGTCATAGTTTACAGAATGCAGGCCTGGGTTCCAATCTCAATGCCTTCATTTACTAAATGATCTTGAGGACGTCACATTAACCCTCAAAGTCTGTTTCCTCATTTGCAAAACGGCGATAAGAAAGCCTACTTAGTGGAACTATTGTAGGGCTGTATGAAGAGTGCTTGGTATTACTCATCATAGGTCGAAAGCACTCCTTTAGCTTTGAAAAGCAAATCAGAAGAGATGTTTAAATTCTCTTGCATTCTTTCCAGTTTATTTTGCATCCATCAAAAACTCCCAAATCATAAATTTGGTAAAGGGGCAGGGAGTAGGGACACAAAGAAGGAACATGGTATGAAATACTAAGCTAAGTATAAAGTTAAGAAATTCCTGCAATACAACTGATTTATCTACATTCCACAGTGTATATTTGCTTTGGGGTAAGTGAGCTAGAGTTTAGTTGGTGTTTTTTATCTTCATGTTGCAATAGTATTGTTTTGCATACATATGAGCTTGGGGCTTTATAATTTTGTTTTAGCTTAAGATTTACTTCTACCACAGAGCTTTATATTTCCACCCAGACCCAGAGCAATGACACAGATAGAGATATCTATCCCCCTTCTTAATTTTCAGTCCTGGTATTCAGTCTCTAAGTGTGGCAGCTTTGCATACATGAGTGAGAACAAGCAAGACCGACCCACAGGTCCACTCTCCAAATGGTAACCTCTTGGTTACCACTCAGTCCTAAGTATATGTCCATTGGCAGCATGGTATGCTCTGGTAAGGACAGGCCCTGAAAATGGAAGCAAGGCCTTCTGAACAGAGAATTCTAGGGTCTCAGGTACGCAGAGCATGGTCCAGCACAATGCTTGACAAACTCTAATGTGTGTTTGAACTTGCCGACCTTTGTAAAACACATATTCTGATTCATTTGGTGGAGTGGGTCCTGATGTTCTGGACTCTGAACTTCTAACAAGTTCTCAGGTGATCCTGCTACTGGTCCTAGTAACAAGGACCTGGGGATGGGGCATAGGCTGTGGGTGGGCATATGTCTTGGTGCTGAGGGCTCCTCACCATGTTGAGATGGGCACAAATTGATAAGGATCAAAGAAGGGCTATCTACACTGTGGGCCTAGAGCAGAATCGTGGTTGCCCAGTGGAAGGCACAATGGTTTGGATGTGCTCCAAGGTAAGAATCTAAAAGAAGAGGGTTCTATCAGGATGATTAAGGAAAAATCCAAAGGATGCAGTTCAAACAACTTTCCTATTATGTGGTGGAATTATCAAACAGCAGTTCTCAAGAAAATTAATTTTTCATTAAGAAAACAGACTAGAATTAGGTTTGTTTAAAGCTTCTTCAAATGTTTACATTGATAATTTTTCCCCACTTCTTTCTTACTTTTAATAACTTTCAAATTTGTTCATTAATGATTTTAAAATATAAACATGTCAAGATTAATATAAATTCAGCTTCTGCTTCTAATACAAGGTTTCTAAAACAAAAATGTACATTAGAAAAAGAAAGAACTTTATTTATACTCTTACCCTAGATGGAATGTGGCAGAGAAATAACTAAACAAGCCAATTAAAACTTACTCTAGGGCCAGCCAAGTGGCGCATTGGTTAAGAACTGGCTTGGGACGCCAGAGGGCCCTGGTTTGGATCCCACATATGAGGGCCAGTGACACTGCCCTCTACAGCTAAGATGC
>NW_017731364.1:6720779-6726982 GCF_001890085.2 Hipposideros armiger | reverse complement strand
GCACGTTGCCACCGGTGCCCTTCCCAGTGTGTGAAGGGGGAGGTGGAAGGTGAGGTCTTCCCATCCAAACAGACCAAGCCTCCAACTCTGTAGAAATTGAGAACCACGTGCGGGCCACAGCCAGCGGAGTCCCAGACCATCTCACTGATGACATTGGGAACAGCAAAACAGATAGGGGTGGTATGGAATCTCTCCTCGCACTCTGGCTTCAAGTCGCCAACTTGAAAGAAAAGAAATTCCTAATGAATGACATAAACCAATTAGAGAGCTGCCTAAACTGAGCCCAAGCTCTAAAACAGAAGCTGCAGGTTCCTATTAGGCGGAGTGATCTGAACAAGGTCCAAATCAAGCAGATGCGGGACCCCGGAAGCCTGATTTTGGGCCTGTCCCGGAAGGCAGCCGGATGTACCACACTGCAGAGCTCACTCTCACCCATCTCCTCACATCTAAGGGTGTCTGCAAACAGTGCTTCCCAACTTTCCGCCTATAATAATTTGGCCAGGCTTTTCTGCGCATTACCATGTAGCATTTAATTATACGATCTTGTAGGAACCTGTCACCAAAGTACACATGGGAAAGAATTGCAATTTCGAATAACACGTCACCTTAAAGCTTTTGATGTGTTGTTTTTGCAAATGTGTATGTTTAATTCCATATAGAATTTAGAATTGTGACCAAATTTTTTTGTAGCCCTGAAACCATTACAAGCATGGAGAGCAGGGAAGAGGAAGTAAGGATGGTGGTGGACATATAGTAATTGATCACCTATCTTATGCAAGGATCCTTACTTTATGTTATTTTTTTAATCCCGCCACAAACCTAGGAGCTGTGTATTATTATTGTTGTTGTTATTATTATTATTATTATTATTATTATTATTATTATTATTTCATAGATAAGGAAATTAAGAACCAGGGTGGTAAAGTTTCAAGGTCACACAAATAACAAGCGGAGGAGACATATACCAGCTCCAAAGTGTGATACTATTGCCAACCTCATGTATTTGTTACTTTTACATAACATTTAATGGGTGTGGAGGCGGAAACTGGTAGCAAGTATAGAGAAGGAAAGAAAGCCAAAAAAGTAAGTAAAATTACATCTAATCCCACCACCCAGAGATAATCACGCTTAATATTTTGTTGTAAATCCTGCAATTGCCGAAGATTTATCTCCTCTTTTGGAGCTCCTACGCTGATGCTGCAGAAAGCTTTTGAACAAATGATGTCTTCTTATTATATTCAGAATCATCAAGAAAAGACAGGAAAAATATTTCACGTTTTTTAAAAGGCGAATTTGAGTAGTCGACAAGTCCTACTACACTGCTTGTTGTCTGGAGAATTAGAAGGCATCAGTGTTCTTTTAATACCTGTCCTCCAAAAGTTCACCTGAAATGGCAGGCATGGATGAGTAGAGGCATGGCCAGAGGAGTCTACTGTATCTACCACAAGCTTGTATTGTGACCATGGCCAAAAACAATGCCCCTGGCTTCAGTGTGTCCATCTCTGAATTGATGTTTATCACAGTTACCTTGCTTAACTATCAGGGTTGTTTTCAGGATTTAATGAGATACATATTTATGAACACCCTTTAAAATAAACAAAGTAGGGCCAGCCGAGTGGCTCAGTTGGTTAAGAGCTCGCTCAAGAGTTTGAGCTCTGAGCAACAGAAGTTCGAGTTCAGCCCGAGCTGAGCAGCTGCTGAGCTGCCAACAGGTAGCAGGATGGCTCAGTTAAAAAAAAAAAAAGAAAAAGAAAATAAACAAAGTACTATGCCACCAAAAGATAATTGTCAGCATCTGTAATAATTAAGGACTTGAATTCTGAGATGAAGATTTTGCCAAGGGGTTAGAGGAATCATGAGAGAACCACTTTGCAACCCTAAACAATAAATTAGTGACAAAAATATAATGTAAATGTTCCCATAATAACATCATGCCTTTTTATAGGTACAGAACATGAATAGCAATGATGATGATGATGATGATGATGATGATGATGATGATGATAAATGTGGCTAACACTTATTCCCTTTGGCATATTTTCAAACACTTTGTAAATGATTTGCATGGCTTACTCATCTTATCCTCCAAATAACCCTCTGCAGAGATGTATTATTATACCCATTTCACAGATCAGGAAACTCTATTAAAATTTACAGTGTTTTTACATATAAACTGATCATCTCCTTTGAGTCATATAGTCCCATCATTACTTCTACTTTGATGGATAATGGATCTATGACCCAGAAAGTCAATTTGCCTAAGTTCACATAATTTGTAGAAGTCATATCTTGGACTGGAATTGGATCTACCTAGGGTTTTTTTCTAACTAAACTGAAACTGTCTCGGTGTTCGGTCACACAATCAGAAAAAACTTGCCCATCCAGTTAACCCCTCAAATATCCCAAGGTCAACACCTGTGCTTCTATTTTGAGAGGGGTTTACCTGACTTAATTTCATCCCATATAACTCAAAAGACATCTACAAAAGTTTTCCAAAATGGCCTCATCTCAAGCTCTCCTCTACCTAGCCTGTCAGCAAACACAGCCAAGCCTCTCTGACCTGGGACCGCTCAGAGACTCTCCCTTCACAAAATCTTATTGCTTCCAAAGAGAAACAACAGCTCTCTACTAAATGCTCCCCTTGAGTTGCTGATTTCACTAATGAGAAATGATATCTATTAGTTCTATTTATCACTAATAGGGCTTAAGACAAAGCTTTCTATATTAAGGTGCTCAATGAAATAAAGTTTCAAGTCATCTTCCACCCTCCTCTTCATCACACCCTTATCAGTTAATCAGCAGGACCTGGGCTTTAAGAAATGGATGAATTTAAACCAAAGGAAAACACAGGCAGCAATGTGAGTGTAAAAGTGTGGTGGTTGAGTGGTTTAGACAGTTCAAGAGGAAAGAACCACGTGAGTCCATTCACTGGCAGAGGAATGACGGAACATATGTGGGAAACATTGATATGTCTGAGTGATGAGGCTTTGAATTAAGCAAAACAATCTAGGAATAGACAGATCAGAAAATTAGGTTTAAGACCATATTGCAAAGACCTTTTAAGTCAAGCTGTGAAGTTGTACGTTACTGCTTCTCACACTTTGTCAGTGGAATACTCCCAATGCCACAGGGCCAAGGCCCTTGCTTTAAACACAAAATGTATTTGCAATCTCTTGTTTTATCATGCAAATCATATAACTATGTTTTCCTATTGCATTCCATTTATATGGATTAACTTTAGCAAAAAATAATACTCTAAAATTAAAACTATTTTAACATTGGCCAAAACGTAGACTCCAGGCAGATAGGGCATGTTTATCCTGTGGCTTCTCATAGGCCCTAGCACAACTCTATTACCTGAGATTTTCTATAATCCAATTTGGGAAGTGTAAGGAGATAATGGGGCATCACTAGTGAAATTTTGATCGGGCAGGTAAATTGATCAGAGTGGTATTTTAAGATAATCTGACAGTGTTAAATTGAATGGATTTGAAGACTGGTGAATACTGGAGGCAGGAAGATCGAATAATTTCATAGTACTTAATATTTATTTAGTGCTGCATTAGATACTAAATAGTTTCAATGAATCCTCACAATCCTATGAAGTACAGTCAGTCCTCACTTAACATTGTCCATAGGTTATGTGACTTTAAGTGAGACAACATATAATGAAACCAATTTTACTATAGGCTAACTGATATAAAAAAGAGTTAAATTCCAATGACATCTCATCGAGGATCTGCTGTACAAACTATCATCATCTCCATTTTACCAATGAAGAAACCAAAGGAAAGAGAAGATAGGAGACATTCCAGAGATTACATAGTCAGTAACTCACTGAACCTGAACTTAAACCAGCACAGAAGATGTGGATAATCTGGGCTCTTGCCTACTACATTGAAGCACAGTCAGGAAACCACCATCACCATTGAAGTGAGAGGTGAAAAAACAAAACTAACAAAAACAAAACACCAAAGTAAGAGCACAACAGCAGAAATGGAAAAGGGTAGGTGTGAGAAATATAGCAAAGATAGGCTTGACAGAATTTGACAGCCAGATTAGATTGGGGGAAATAAGAAGGAGTCAAAGATGATGGAATTTTCAAGCCTGGATAATTAGGAGGATAAAGAGGCCATCCTCATAAATAAAGGCCTACAGAAAAGAAGCAGGTTTGTTGGGGAAGCATAAGATTGGGGGGAAGATGACGGGTTGAGTTTGAGATGCCTGTGGGGCAGACAGGTGGGGATAGCCAAAGGGAAAAAATGCAGGTGCGGAGCGCTTCCCATCACTGGGCCCCCAGACTTGCTAAAGAGCCAATCAGCTATTTTCAGCCTAGATTTTCAGTCTTAGATTTACCCTGCACATTGGTGAGTGACAGAGGATAGAATTTCCATAAATGCTTGGATATGAAAAAAAAAATGCTCACACACAGACATAAACACTCATAAACTCAGCCACCTCATAACAAGCTGGAATCTTTTGCAAAACCATCTTAAGCTGCTTATTTTCCAAACTTAAGGTATTAGGCACACAAATCAGTGGCTTGAGGATAGATGCAGTAACAGCTGCGTAATTTCCCCCTTTCCACAGCAAGCTACCTTTGTGAAAGTGAATTTGCGCCTGCATGATAACAAGGTCTACTTAGGACTTTTGAAAGAGCAAGTTGGCTCAAAATCATGTCCTCTGCCCAGGTTAGACCTAAGAGGGCCCCTGACCCTGCTAAGGTGGGAAGACAAAGAAAGACCAAATGGGAGCAACAGAGAAGAGTTCAAGGTTGGCTGAGGCAAGAAGAGGACGAGTACAGAACCCCGGTGTCCTTGACATACCTAATTCTGTGTCTCATTTACTAAGGATTGACGATCATGGCATTGACTGGGTTTGCCCCATCTAAAAAATAAACAAATCACCCCAAAATGATGGGGAATAGTTTATAACTTCTTTTTTTTTTTTNGGGCTCCCCAGAAGGAGAAATGGCAGCTTCCATTATTACCTCCGTCAGTTGCCCCTCCTTTCTACTCATCTCAAATCTCAAAGCTCCACCACAGAATTAAAAACATAGCTCCAGGCACCAGAGCGAGATTTATGAGGAAGCACAGACATTAACTCTTGCTCTAAATGCAGGGCGTGTGCTTGTAAGTATGGGTGAACAAACAGAGGGAGGCCACAGGGGAGGAGGGCAGGAGGGCGGGCAGTGAGGGAGAGACAGCAGTTCAGAACAACACAATATATTTTCTTAATGTCTCCTTTCAGCCTGTAGTGTTGAAAAGCTGGCCTCCTAGGCCCATGAAATGTTAGTCCCTTGCTTATTTAATCTGCACAAAAGGGGGGACCCAGTTGGCACCCTGGAGGGTATTCAATGCTCCTTTGCTCATTGAATGACCTCAGACGAAATATTTTCCATGACAAGAACCCAAAAGACGACGCTGGCACAGTGTCAGACAATAAGATTTGCAGAACGTGTTTACATTCTCTCAGTGTCCCCAGGCTGTTCCAAACCCATGGGCAGGTGCTGCCTTTATCTGCTCTCTTTGCTCACCTGGCTCCCTCCCAGAAGTTTCCAGGGCCTTGGGCTCAGTGAGATTAACTATGTACTGACATGGGTAACCAAGGAATTCTATGGGTTATGTTACTTGAGGGAGAGGTAAGTAATAAATTTAAACAGGTCCACAGTGTCCATAAAGAGAGAATTCAGAGCCAGTGCAGTGCTATGGTAAGAACCTTGAATGATAGATAGGAGGCCTGAGTTCAAAGGTTAGATCTGCCACTAGCTTGCTGGGTAATTTACACCATTTACTTCCCTTTTGGGTCCAGGGGTATATCTGTAAAACCAGGTAGTTAAACTAGATCATCTCTAAGGTCTTTTTCTATTCCAATGTATTAATATCTGTACTGAAATACCAAAATAATTTTTATCATGCTGGTTAGGCAAAAACCCATAGGATAACTTAATGAATATGAGGAATTCTCAGAGGGCTGCTGACCTGGTCATTCTTCTCCTAGAAAAAGAAACAATCTGAAACTGCAGAATGAAAGCCCAAGGTTTAAGCCAAAAGCAGAACTCAGAAAAAGTGAGGGTGAATATTATAAAAAGGGTTACAGAAAAAGGCTATGGAATCACCCAAGCTACACTAGATTTTTATCTTCTGGGAAATTTTAGATATGCTTGTCCTAGGAGTGTTCATGTTCAGGGCTGAAGTGAAGAA
>NW_017731364.1:6709995-6718719 GCF_001890085.2 Hipposideros armiger | reverse complement strand
ACATTATTAGCAAATCCCTGGTAGCTTTCCTCCATCAAATCGAGAGAAATTTCTCTGGATGAAATTGTAATGAAGACTCAGAGTGGGGAACAATCAATCCCTTACTGTTGAAGGTATCGAAGAAGGCTTCATTCATTCAATACATGTCTACTGATCTCCAACCTTGTACCAAGTACCTTGCATTGAAGACTGAGGAGATCACGAGAGCAAATAAACAGTCGCGTGGTGTTGAGGGGTGGGGGTGCTTACGGGGGAAGACAGAGAGAATTCAGGGTATGTGCCTCTAGTTACCTTTTTATGATGATCTTATTTATTTCCAGTTGGGCTACATGTAAGTTGGCAGGATGGATGGAGAGGTAGGTCAGAAGAAAAGTTACAGAATTTTGGGGGGTTGGGGTAGGTGGTTATGCAGGACAGTGGAAGGTCTGGAGCAGCCTATTGCCAACACGGAAGCTAGTGAAAAGCCACTGGGAAATCAGCAGGGAGCAGCTCAATCAGCTGAGGAAATTTGTCTCTGACTGCTACACTCAAAACTACAGAAAGAAGCAGAACTCGGTAGCGGTGAGAGGGGCATATGGCTAAGCCAGATGTGCTACTTGGTCTCCAGGCCACGAATGGGGCTGAGACCTAACCATGTGTGGGCTTCCTACTGAGAGTCATTAAGAAGCCTAGAGGCAAACAAAAAAGAGGATAAAATCAAAAGTTGGGTGGTAATGATGATGGCAGGAGAAGAAAGGGGAAGGAGACACTTTAAATGAAATATAAATTTTACCCTCAACCATTTCAAATTATAGCTGCTATGTAACTGAATTAGCAGACTTCTCTACTCTTACAGCACCTAATTTTCTCTTCTGTTCAGTAAAACTAGTGATACTGTCTTGGAAAGGTACTACAAGGGTTAAGTAAAAGTAAAAACATTGGCACTCTATATTTGCTAGTTGGACAGTGCCTTGCAGCACACAAAACAATTTCTCATCCATTATCCTATTGTTCCGCATGAAACTGCTGTTTCCATAGAAATTAGAAAGGCAGTATGAAACGTCCAAATGCACAGAGCTGGTTAAAGCCAGGGTTTACATCCAGGTATTTCTGATCCAAAGGTAGGACTCTAACCTACTTCTCCTAGTCCAGGGCCCTGAGCTCTATGCAAAAGATATGAATGTTGAGGAGATCTGAAGGTTGGTTAACACAGAGGGCATTTACTGGCTTTCCTGCCAGAGTCTGTCTATACCCAGCAGGACTCAGAGTGGAGGTCTGGAGCAGGTCGATGTCTGTAGTGACGGAAGAGGAAAGAAATGAGAGCCTATCTAGTCCAGCTCTGGTTCTTATGCCTACAAACAGCAAAGCCAAGTCTGGCAACAAGAAAAAGTAAATTCTGAAGAAGTACAATGATAAATCAGCTGTTTCCTTTCCAGTTCATTACCTTGGCACTAAACCTGTGTGGGCATCATATAAAAGGATTGAAAGAAATACACTGGGATATTAACACTAGTGAAACAATAGGATTATTTTGCTTGTTTTAAAAATTCTTTCTGTAGTGAGTATGTATTATTTTTACATGGAAATGACAAGCTGCATATTTAAGAAGTTATCATTCATCATAATCAAAGCAGAGTGTAATGCGTACCAGGCAATGTGCTATATGGCCTCTACATTTGTTATCTGTGGTCCTTACTATAAACTCACAAGTAGGTTTATAATCTCTGCTTTACAGATGAGGGANTCCCAAGCGAGTTCTTAACCATCGCGCCACTCGGCCGGCCCTATAACTTCTTATAGTAGTCCAGAATGGCAAACTAGTCATTCCTTTCCTCCTACATTATATGTTAACCTTTGGAATTTTGCTCTGACTTCCCACTGCAGTGTCACTGCAGATTCCAGAAAGAATTAACCAGAATATACAGACTTTGCTATATGGGTGTATTAAAAAGAAATAGCATCTGTTCCTTACATACACTATATTATTTGTTAATAAAGTAGCTACATTATTCATTCAAATCTAAAAATTTTGAAAATTATTTTTATTTAACTGAACTTTCAATGAGTACATGCACATGCACACACAGAAACCAATCTCTCTCTCTCTCTCTCTCTCTCTCTCTCTTTCTCTCTCTCTCTCTCTCTGTGTGTGTCACTATTTCTGATATAAACTTTCTGTTAAAAATCAAAATGCTAATTTTAATGAATCTAGTGTTAAGTGATAACGTCAGATTTCATCAGTGTGGACTCTGGTTCTCTAAATCTTTTCCCACACTCCCACATGAAAAAATTTTTTTTTTCCTTTAAAAACTGCGTCTTACATTAAGGGGAAAATATACAAAGATAAACACATTTGAGTTATGCTGACGCTTCAAGAGTTGATTCTTAATTGAAAATGCTGATATTTTCAACAGTCGTTACTAAAGGCCAATGATTTTTCTCAGTAACAGTAATTCAGTATCTTCAACCAAAATAACATTTGTACTGATAGACACTATGATGCTCATAGCACTTAGTCAAGCAACACCAACAGCTCTGACCACTTCCTGTCTGAAACCATCAGTACCCAGAGCAAAGTATTCAGATATTAGAAACACTGTCCTGGAAAAACTGCAGTGCTCTTTGAACTGGCTCTAACGTACTTCTTCTTTCTTTCCCCATCCTATCTACTGGCCTCCACTTTCCCTTTCATTTGTGCTCATATCCAGTCTACCATCACAGAAACATTTGTAGAATACTACTTAAAACTATCATTTTAATAACTTTCAGCAAAGCATAATCTTATTCTTTTTAGGGAATCTTAAGAGTTTGGTGGTATTTATGGGGAAATAATATACATTTCTTCTATTTGAAGTCTAGAGAAATAGGCAAACAAATTGAATTTTACCATTAGATTAGTTAAAACCTGACCCTCTGACGCTTAGTGTTCTGAAATCTATTATTCAGTAACATGTAGATTACTTATAGATTCATTGAGCCATGACTAAAAAGATAGCTTTGTGTTAGAAGTGTTACAAAGAAAGTTAAGGTCCAGCCCAAGCAGCAAAGTGCTCTCAATGGAGTTGTGGAATAGTTAGGACATGGAGTTAGACAACAAATGCTGTTGGAGTCAGAGAGGATGACATTTAGTAATGAACTGGAACTGAGTTTTCCTTCATAAGAAATAAGATTCTCACGCCAAATTAAAATCAATAATTGCATTTGCACATAGATGCTGTGACCAAAGAACTTTGGAAAACACTTCTCTTTTTCAGAAAGCCTCATTATGCATTAGTCTAAAGCATTCTGGAAGTGCATGGGTAAGAAACCTGTCTGGCTGTAGGCAGTCAGATTTTTCTTTTACTTGGAGCACTGAACATCTTTCTAATGTGTGTGATTCCATGGAACGTGTTGGGCCTGATGTCCTCACAGGCCTCTTCCTCTCTGGCACAGAAAGCATGCAGTGCTGTCCCTAAGTGGAACTCTGCAGTGCCATGGGCGCACCTTCCATTGGTCTAGAAAGGCCCTGGAGAGAGATTCAAAAGTCAAAGTCCACCAACAGTTTCCAAACTGCTTGTAACACCCTTTTCCACCCAATAATGTGGGACCAGTATCGCAGAAAAATAAACAAGTTTGTTCTGAAGAAAAAGTGAGACATCTGAAAGGGAAAGAGAAGATGGGGGAGGGAACAAACAGGAAGTTCTCACCCTGAAGTTAATGGAGAAACGCTGATCAAGAGCAAGGGAACATGAGTGGGACTACCTTGAATGACTGTTCTTGTAATATCTCTGCACCCATTTTTTCTGTTGTTAAATATCCTTGATCTGCCCTTGCTTTTTCATACAATTCTGCTCATAGGAGAAGAGGGGATGTCTCCTGTCATCTTGTCTGTTACAAAACATGAAAACAGCAAAGTAAATTTAAAGGGTTAACTCTTCTATCCAGATCTTTGATTTATTTAAACTTAAGAATTAGGTTTGGATATTGACTCTACTATTTACTAATTCTGTGATCTAGACAAATAACTTCATCTCCCAGTGTCCTACTTTTTGTCTTTTTAAAAGGAGAAAATAATTTTTACCTCCCAGGGTTATCATGAGGATTAAATGAAACAGTGGGTGTGACATTCCCTGCCATGCTCAGTTTTAACAAATGTTTATGGAATGAGTGAATGACTAGTCTCTGCTGACCATTCCCCATTGTTAAAATACATTTTCTCTTGGCTTCCATAGCTCCATCTAGTATTATTTTTAAGAAAATTGTTGAAAACCTCAGTTTCACATCAGTAATCTCTAACTGCATTTGGTTACTCTCCATTAAGACATATTCATTGAAAAATTAAGCCCTCTAATCTCACAGCAACAACATTTCCAACAAATCATATTATACGAAAATCTTATTTTATTATTTTCTACCCTAGGAGGCATTCCCAGTCCTAAACTCTGAGAGAAACTGAATACCTATTTAATGGATCTGAAAAATTATCACCAGTCCATTAGATCTAAGAAGTCCCATTACATTAAAAGATAGGCACAAACATGAGGCACAAATAATTGAGCTTTGATATAAAAATGAAAATGAAGGTCGAGGAACTCCAAAGCCTTTAATACATAAAACTTCTTGTAATTTAAATTATGGGTGAGGTAACTCAGACCCAATACACCTTGAGAAGGGGTTGACTTAAAGTTTCCTTTTTAGATATGCATAGTTTACTCGGTAATAATAATAAAAGAGAACCACAAAATTCCACATATGCAGCATCACTCCCTCTAAACCAGCCCCAGCATGCCAGGTTGCAGAGCACTTAAACCCACACACCAAGAGTTTAACTTCAGCTTGGCTGGGGGACTTGGAAGAGACTTTCACTATTCAGAGACAGAAAATATTAATTATCATCAAATCTGTCATTATCTTCCCATCCCCCCACCACATCCTCGTCTTGCCTAGCTGATCCTTTCCCCCTCCAGCCAGCAAAATGAAAAGCAGTGATTTGCCACATGGATTGCGGTTTTGCTCAAAAAGAAAAGGGGCTGGCTGTGTATGCCTATTCGAAGTAATCAAAACAAGGAGATGGGGAAAGGTATCCTTGAAATGCCCCAAGGCAATTTGGTAGAAAATCCAGAAAATATGATTTCATTAAAGCATCTACAAAATAAAGGGCAGAGAGGAAGAGGGGAAAGGGAAAGGGGAAGACGAGACGCAGACAGACAGACAGAGGCTGAATGAGAGAGAGAACTAAGGAGAGAGAGGAGCGAGGTCGCAAGAGAAATGAGACAAAAACAAAACAAGGCACAAAACCGCGTGCTTAATGCCCTCTCCCCGACTCTCTCTGCCTTTTGAACTGCGTGTTCAGGCAGATAAAGATGTTAGGCGTGTGTGTGTGTGTGTGTGTGTGTGTGTGTGTGTGTGTGTGTGTGTGTGGAAGTAGCAAGCACAGTTGGCCTGAGATGCTGAAAGAACAGGCAAACGCCTACAAGATATGACTTCAGGAGCGCCTGGATGACCCACTGCCCAAAATAACACCACTTCACCCACTGGCTGATGCTGAAAATTCCTCTATTTGTGCTTCATTTATTTTGGAAAGGGCTATGATGCCTACTGTTATTGCCCTGGGTTAGGGCACTCTTTCAGCCTGTTTGCAACCACTTTTAACCTTCAGTGGGTGCCTTTCAAGGTCTCTCCTTGAAAGAGGAGTGTGCTGGTTTGGACTCAGTGGTAAGAGACAAAACCATGAAGTGAGGAGGTTACCTGAGCAGGAAAAACAGTCAAACCAGACAGTTAAAGTCATCGAGGATACAACGTACCTACTCAACTAGCGCTCAATACTTGGGAATCCCAGGGTCACATAAACATTTAGTTTGTATTTAGAAATGCAGGAAGATGAAGAAATACCAATTACATTTTGATTTTATATTTATAAAATATGTTACATAATTAAGAAAACAAAAAGTGTCACACACACACACACACACACACACACACACACACACACAGATCCACAGTGATACAGATCCAAGGTTGCTTGGCTCAGGAGCTAAGTGTCATTTTGAAAAACCAGGTTCTTTCCATCTTTCTGCTTTGCTGTCCTCCACATTTGACCTTAGTTCTGCTCATGGTAGCGATGTAGCTAAAGCTGTA
The DNA here is from genome assembly GCF_001890085.2 of Hipposideros armiger. Taxonomy (NCBI): domain Eukaryota; kingdom Metazoa; phylum Chordata; class Mammalia; order Chiroptera; family Hipposideridae; genus Hipposideros; species Hipposideros armiger. Next base: position 6,712,623 of record NW_017731364.1, on the reverse strand, counting down.
CCAGGTTTCACATGCAGGTCCAACAAAGTAGACCTTTCTTCACATTTTTTTTTTTAAATCAAAGAAGGAAACATTTTCCTGAAGTCCCCTAGCAGAGTTGCACTCACATTCAAAGCAGTATTACTTAGTGGTTAGGAAGACAGACTTTGGGGCCAGATTCCTGGGTTTGAATCATCCTCTATCACTTACTAGCTGTGTTTCCTTGGGCCAGTTACTTAACCCCTTTGTTCATTAGTTTCCTCATTTGTAGAATGAAGTTAAAAATTGTATTTACCTCATAGGATGCTAACTGAATTACTGCATGTAAAAACCTTATAACAGCATCCAGATCACTCATTTCTGGGGCTGGGGATCACCTTCCCTGAATCACATGACTTCTCAGAAGACAGTTGATGCATAAATAAAACAGGTTCTGGCTAGAATGGAAGAAGGGGGTAAGTGGTTGCTGGGTAGGCACTCAACACTGTCTACTGCATGTACCATATCCATTAGTCCCTATTATAGCCCATGATGCAGATCATCTTGTCCCCACAGCACAGAGAGAATCTGAGATTCAGAGAGGTTAGCTTGCCTATGGTAATGGAAACAGCAATGGTAGGGTTGGTGCTTTAAACTAGGCGGTTTGCAAGTCATGTGTTCTCTCCATTAGGACGGTCAGCTTCACTGTTATGAGAGAGGCAAGGCTCCCCCATCTCCATTTGCACAGCTCTCCTTTAGCCTTACAGATGTGCATGCAGGGAGGATTTAGAAAAATCCTTTGGAAAAATGCAAGGAGAAAGGGGTTAGAAGGACCCCAAAGGAGCGACAAGTTTAGTTCTTATTATTAATAAATGTATTAAATGAACCTTGAGCCTCCTCTCGCTCACGAGACTCAGACTTTTGTAATAGTTGAAAGGACATTAGAAGTATCTAGTTGCTTACAATTAAAAAACTAATGATATGGATTTTGATAAAGGTCTGCTTTTGGTAGACTTTTACTCATTTTTCTAATATTTTTCATGATAATAGTTCTTATCCGGTTTTCTTCCTGGATTCATTTTTGTATTCTATATTTTATCAAGAAATTGTCTTGTTTCCTGTCAAATATTTTCCCATGAAATTGCAGTGTTCTCTTATGATTATTTTAAGCTCTTCTCTAATAGTGGTTATAGCTCTTTCCTCATTTCTAATTTTATCTATTTCTAATTTTATCTATTTCCTGTTTTAGCTTAAAATGAATCAGGTTTTAGATGATTTGTTTGTTTATTGCATTAACTTCTACCTTTATTTTTATTAATTTATGTTTCCTCATTTCTTTCCATTTTATTTTAATGTTCTTTCTCTAGTTTATAAATATGAGAGGTACATAATTTTAAAATAGTTTCTTTTGTAATGAAAATATGAAAAGCTTTGCTCACTAGCCCACATTTCCTGGTAGTGCTGACTGAGCCCCACAGGCTATGATACATATGTTTCCCTAGCGAATCTATCAGTTCCAATATGACACTCATACCTTTAAAAATCATTTTCTCCTATATTTTGCTAGGCTAGAAAGACTCCAAGTTAAATGAGACCCAGTTCATCATATGAAATAGCTTCTGGTCTAGCATGGTGGTCGTCCTGCAAACATCTGGTGCTGATGTGGGATTTATATTAACAGCAAAACCCTGTACTAGCAAAAGAGAAGGTGTAATGATATCACTGCTCCCTTCCATCCTCTGCAATCAGAATGCCATCCAACCACAGAGATAATAGAAAGTAGATACAGATCCAGCTCAGAGGTCTTCTGGATAAAGACCTGTGATCTACCAGAGTATTCTCACTCCTTGTTTAGAGACATCTTCCTCTAATCCCTCTGCCTATTTGAAGGGCTGGATACACTTTACCCTTTGATTATACGCCCCCTCTATAACTTTGCAGAAATACTCGCTAGAGAAGGAATCACTTCTCTGTGCTATTCCATCCAAAGTCACAATCTACAGGTAGCTAATGAGTCAGTAGTAGTCGGGGGATTCAGCCTCTAGGTGATGAATCAGTTTATGTCATTTCTCCCCCAATCCAGATGACCCCCTTTGTTTTTGTTCTTGACTCAGTGAGTTTTTTCATACTACCTTTCACCAAGGGCTTACTATGTGTCAGGCATTGTATTAAATACTTTATGTACATCATCTAATTTAATCCTTGGAACAATTCTTGAGACAAGTAGAATTATGCCCATTTTACAGATAAAAAAGTAAAATTCAGAGAGTCTGACTAACTTACATAAGTTAGGAAGAATTCACCAAAATTGAAGGTGGTAGAGCTACAATTTGATGATAGGCCCATCTGACTCCAAAGGCAATGCTTTTAGCCAGTAGGCCATACTTCCCTCTTTCTGCACCCTAATCATATTGCAAAATGTATTGGAGAACACCCTTGATTTCCTGAAATCTGCAGATTTACCAGGTGTGTCCTTTTCCGTCAGTTGAATCATACATAGGAATGTTGAACAGGTCAGAACAGGGACTTACTATAAGTTGCCAAGGGCTGTCTTCCACTGTGCTAACTGTCCACCCTCTGGGGCAGTGATTGGCAATGTAGGGCCTTGGCTAAATCTGTGCCACAGCCTGTTGTTTTTTAAAAATCTTTATTGGGGGCCGGCCGAGTGGC
>NW_017731364.1:6681275-6709720 GCF_001890085.2 Hipposideros armiger | reverse complement strand
ACTTGGGCCAGTGAAGCAACGTCCTCCACAACTAGACTGAAGAACAAAAAACGACAGCAACTTGTCTGTTCCCCCTCCCCAATTCCCCAGCTCTGTTCCCATCCCCCCAATTCCCCAATAAAAATCTTAAAAAAAAAAAATCTTTATTGGAACACAGCCCCATCCATTCATTTATGAGTATATATTGTCTATGGTTACTTCCACTCTATATTTGCAGAGTTGAGTAGTTGTGATAGATACTGTATGGTCCATGAAGTCTAATACATTTATTATCTATTCTTTTAGAGAAAGAGTTTGCTGACTTCCAGCCTAGCACACACCTGACCTCATATATATTCTGAAAGTTATGACCTGTGGAATTGTATTATTTTATACTCTGTACACACTTCCAAAGAACACGGAGCATAGGTGTTTGGCACTAATCCTTTCATGATGCCACATGGACCATAATGAGAAGGATAGAAACATGCATTGTTCATAGCATCATTTCCCATGTCACTGAGACAGGGCAATTATGGATCCGCATGAGCAATCTGCTTGGTCTGTAAACCAATCCACGTACCATCACCAGCTTCCACACCTCACACTGAGCCAGAAGACCCAGGGCTATGGATGCAGACTCCTCCCAAGCTCTGGACCACCGCTACTCTCTCCCCACCCTATTCCCAAGGTGAACATCAGATCTGATAATCCAGGCAATAGGTTACTCAGACCCTTCACTGCTCCCGAGCCTTTGGGTCACAGCTCCATTTTAACTCCACAAAGACAGACTGTCATGGAAAGAAAAGGCACCGACCCTAAGTCAAGCAACCAAGGGTGTGATGAAGGGCATGGGAATAGAGGTCTTTCACATAAGGAATGTCCCCTGTGAATGGGGCAATCAGCCTGGAGACACAAGACCTGAGAAAGCACATGATTTGATGTTCATGAATCTGAGACATGTTTATGAATATAAAGAATCAGGCTTCTATGTAGCTATGGAGGCAAAAGAATTACTGGTAGGGCAGATTTGACAAAATAGAAGTTTCTAAGAGCTATAGCTCATTAAAAAATGGAACAGGCTGCCTGAAAAGGTAGCGAGTTCCCCCTTTCTCAGCATGTTGGGCCAGATGCCAGTGTCCCATGTGCCAGCTAATATAACACTAATTCCAATGTAGAATGTGGAATTGGACTGGTAAAGCTGTAAAATACATTCTAGTTCATGGATTGATGCTACCCAATATATTTATTTTGAACTTGTCTATACATCAATTGTTTTTCAACCATTGATCTCCCTAATTAGTTGGCTTTTGGCATTTCAAGCCCATAAACTTTATTTTGTCTTCTGTATTCCATACACCAATCAAACAAACATGTGCCCACTGCAAAGTCTTAATGAGTGGAACATTTTGATTTTGGGAGGCCTGTGTCACAAAAAAAAAAAAAAAAAAAAGGAAAGAAAAAGAAAAAAGAAAAAAAAAAGCTGCTTCTAACAATTGAGCTATGTTGTTTTCCCATTCTTAACTTCATCCTACTATCTGCATTCTTTCCCCACCAAACTGTCAGACCACCCAAATCAATTCCTCTCCTTACTTTGAATTTACTGTTTCCTGAAACAAGTGTGTGGTTTTAAAATTCCCCTAGGATCTTAGTGTGTGAGGTGTTGTGTGTGTATATGCTGTGTTTAAGTTGCCTCTTCATAGCCAGATAATTACATTTGGGGCAAGTACATCATGTGGCCTTACCCCCATCTCACACTCAATGCCCTAAAAGTCCTAAGAGAGCTGGAAACTGTAGGGGAAGCTGCCTTCATTGGGCAGAAAGCCACGAGGATACCTGTTTCACACAAACCTCCTGTTCCATGTTATTTCCTCTCTAGCCTTCTGTTGCCAAACCACCACAGTTCAGCTAATTCCTCCTCAAGCAGTGTCTCACCCAGTGCTGCAATTATAGTGGAGACAGAAATGGAGCTGGAAATGAAGTAATGAGGAGGCAAAGAGAGGAGGCCACCGTGATTCATCCCTAAAGCATGTGGGGGTCATTAAATCTATATATTCAGTCTACTCATCACTAATTTTACCCACTGACTAAAAGAAAGGAGGAAGAAATGAAAATTAGGTGTTTTGAGAAAACCCTGCCTCTGTTGGTCCCTTCCGGAGCAAGCAGCTTGCTTAAGAGTGCCAACCTGCTATCATAAATAATCCCAAGGTATTATTTAGAACATCCAGAAGCAAAGACAAGGAAGAATACAGACTGTCCCCTACTTACAATGGTTCAGCTTTACAATGGTGCAAAAGTGATACACGTTCAGTAGAAACCATACTTCAAATTTTGACTTTTCATCTTTTCCTGAGCTAGAGATAGATGGTTTGATAGCAGTAGGGAGTCACAGCTCCTAGTCAGTCTTGCAATTACTAGGGCAAACAACCCATAGGCTACAGTGAACTGTGCCACCAGTGTTTTGGGGATATTGGGCTTTGTGTCTTTCCATCCCATCATGTCTACAAAACACCTATCTATGTCTCCTGCTTCTGCTGAGAAGAAAAGGAAGTTGGCTACTCTTGAGATGAAATGCAAGATAATTGTCCAACTGTAGGCTAATGTAAGTGTTCCGAGCATGGTTAAGGTCGGCCGGGCTAAGTTCTGATGTTCAGTAGGTTAGGTGAATTAAATGCATTTCTGACTTACAATATTTTCAACTTAACAATGGTTTTATCAGGACATAGCCTCACCATAAGTCAAGGAGCATCTGTATAGGAACTGCTCACAAGGTATGGCATTTACAGTTTATAGTTACAACACATGACCTTTTTGCTTTAGACATCAATATTTTAACGAGTGCTTGAGGCAATATTTGGGCACTTGACCTACGGCGTGAAATTTTCCAGGAGATAAAAGGGAGAAACTCTGACATCACAGCCTAAGAAATTTTGCTCCGAGCCCAGTTTTGAGGGAATTTGCTGTTCTCCTTTCTAGTAGTCACCCAACACTGAATTCCATCTATTTCCCCTGAAACTGTTTTCTCCTGTCTGCTGCATTCCTCCCAGTAGCAGCACCATTCTCCTTGCCTCCCAGACTTCCAGTCACAGCCATTTTTATCTCCATGTCTCATGCTTTTCCCAATATGAAATTCCCACCCCAGTTCCCAATTCCAGCATCAAATAAAGATCAGCTGTTGCTGCCTGTTCCCTAGGGATCACCATCTCTTCATCCCCACAGCCATCGCAGTAGTTCAGGCTCTCAATGTCTTACCTATTCTACCGCAGGAGCCTCCTAATCGGTCTCCTCCCTTCCTTTCCCATCGTCCTGCCCTCACCTTCCCATAGGAACCTCTCCTCCCAATGTTCCTTGTGTTAGCAATCACATAACCTGTTTCAGGGTCTTCCTGCAGCAGCGTTTCTCATTTCCTCCACCAGAAAGCCCTTGTTCAATTCTTAAGGCTCATCTCCTTTAAGAAGCTTTCCATGATTCCTTAATTATCTGAACAAGATGCCCCTCTCACTGCTCATAACTATATTAAAGTAATGATATTTTCCTCTTTGTCCCACAGAAGACTTTGAGGGAGTAGGTTGTGTATTTTTTTCTTTGATTTCTCAACAGTTTACATAGCACCTAACCTATGGATGTCATGTAAAAAAGTATCCGTTAAATGGATGAACTTCTTTAAAATTCTACTGTAACTTTGAAGCTACCAAGAAAGTACAAACATTTCACACCAGCCCTCAAAGTCTCCGTTCTTCATCTGACCCCATTTTTAGCTTTATCATCCACTATGCATTTATTACACTCGAGCAAAACCGCATCCATTCACTATTCTTTGCATTTCCCTGCTGTTTCTTGACCATGTGCCTCTATTCTTGTTATACCTTCAACCTGAACCAGGCTTTTTCCCCAGCCCTCCTCTCTTTACATCCCAATTCCCTACCCGGTATCCCTTTTTCAAAGGTTATATCATATACCACTTCCTTTATGTTCTCCAGATGCAACCACTCATTTGGTACTAACTCCTCTCATTGGTATTAACTCCTCTGCAATGGGCTAAGCTTGCTGCATCTTAAAGCATGGCTGTCCACGCACTTGACTTATCTCTATATCGGCATATGCACTATTTATAGCACAGACTATATTACTTAACTCTATATCCCAACACCTAACATAGTGATGTGCACATATTCACACCCAAATCCTGCTTATTCTATTTGAACAGATTGTTTGAACCTGGCTTGAAATATTACTTTTATGCATATTGCTTAGTGTCTGAGCCAAGTTGTCAAGTACAAGCTTGATTTGGAGGAGTTCAGTCAAAAAGAAAAAGGCCTTAGATCTCCCTATAGATGATGCATTGTCCATTCTTTTCTTCCTGAAGCAACCAAAAGGCAGTAAATAGTTGATAAATAAGTGGTTTTGTGAATTATAATTATTATAGTCAATAATTAAATTCATATATATATATATATATATATATATATATATATATATCAAAATTCACTAAACTCCCAAGATATACTTTTGGGGAAACTTAGTGGTTCTCATTTGCTTTAGAGAAAGCATAGATCAAAATTAAATTTAAGGTAGAAATTATAATTATTTGTATGCTCTCAAACATGATCAAAATCAATCAACCCTCTCCAAATGTTTTTTACATTGACAAGAAATAACTATTGCCAAGTTAAGGGACAATCCTCATTTCCTTTAGTCTAGGAAAGAGAGAGGAGGTGGCAAATCCTGGAGATTCTTTTGCAAAAATTTAAATCAATGGTGAATGTTTACTGAAATTGCATTAGGAAATCTATACTCCGATATCCTGGTCTTAGAGAATTCTCATTGCTACTACCTGGGCCCCATGCCTCAATCCCCCCTCTCCATATCACATTCATGAAAGTCATTCAAAATCCAAAAATCAGTGAGTTTACTGTCCCTCTGAGTCCAAGTTCTGATTTCAGTTCTGAAAAACATAAAAACCTCCCAAGAAAGATTTCCATTGACCTTGAAATTTATCTAGACAGGCTGAACCAATGGCAATTACGTCTTTTCTATTCCAAGGAAAATAATATTTTACGTAATGGGACTTGGAGACTGAATTTCATATCCTATCATTAAGGAATTTCCCTCCAGCGATTGTGAGATGTCCCATTTGCCCAGTATTTTCATTTCACTTTAGCTCTAAATTAAAGGTCCGAGTATGGCCGAAGCAGGTGAGAGTAATGCCTACCTCAGTTCTAAAAGACTCCTCAGACTCCTGAATCTGGGTCATTAGCCCTTTTTCTAAATTCCCTTCAAGAAAGAGTGAAAAAAACTAGACTGCAACAATTTAAGAAATAAAGGATTTGAGGTATCAAGGCATTTGGGGTACAAAATAAACTGTTGTCAGGCCATTTTCAACATACATTTTCCCCTCCTTTGGCTTCCAGACAAACACAACATTATTTCCACATAGGAGTGGGCAGACACTGCCTTAGTCATCTTTTTTGTGCTGGTCAATGGAAAGATCCCAGGGGCAACTTTCAATTTGCCTGGGCATGCTCAAAATTTCTGTGGGTTTCTCTAAGTGTGCTTTTGATTTAATGATTGCTGAGAACATTTCAGGCACAAGCTAAAAGTCACACTAGTGCAGGCCCATCGCATGGAAGAGGGGGCTCAGTGGAACTTGATAAGGCTCAGGTGCAGGGAGAATTATGCACTGAGTTTTCTACTCTCAGCTGACCAGTGAGGAGCAGAAATAAAGCAGAGGGAAATATTGGGTTAGATTCATCAGATGAGTGTATTGACTATTTATTTTAAAACGTCAAGGACTAATAACATGAAAGGATGATATTCGCATCCTGTACTATGGAGAATGGATTGAATTGTTCACTATCTCATAGGAAGGATGGCAGAAAAACTGGGATTAGAACCCAAGTCTTCTGCATATTGCATTGACTTTCAAAATTACACTGTCTGTCACATCCTAAAAGCACAGTTAGCCTGGGGAAGATGAAGATGAAGGAGGGCATGAAATGTTTTGATTTTCAAACTCTGTGGGATATCTTTCCTGCCCCCCTCCTCCTCACAGCCCCCCTTGTCTACATCCAGAAGTACTTGCCACATCATACTGCAATTTATATTTTACTTTTCTAACTTTCCAACCATACTGTAAGCCCTTGGAGAGAAAGATGTAATATGTCACCTTTCCAGAGCTCAACACATTGTTTGACATATAATAGGAACTAAATAGTTGTTGAATTAATGAACTGACTCCTGATTCTGTCTCGGGGCAGAGAAAAATACTAGGACCCACAGGTGATAGCCTCAAGAGCAGCGTATTTCAACTTAACACAGAAAAGCCCATTCTAACCAGAGCCTCTCTGAGTGGGACAAGTTAAGCAAGAAGTGGTGAATTCTCTTTTACTAGGAGCCTTTAAACAGATATTGAATAACCCACCTGCCAGGGTTACTGGAGAGAAGATGCCTGCTTTGGGTGGTCTCCAACTTAGAGATCTATGACTATTCATTCCAGACCCCAGGCCTCATTTATCTGAGAGAAGAGTCTCTAGTGCCACCTTCCTGTAACCTGGGGTACTTTATAAAGGTCTGTCCTTGCCAGAGCTGACTAATGAACTTGCTGATCCTATTTACACTGAGCTTTTGCAGTGTAAAAACAAAAACCACTTAATTTAGCAGGAGAGGTTTATAGATGGGAATTCAGCTTAATCTGCCACAACTGGGTTGATTTGATTTAGAAGAATGGCGTGTGTCCCTACCCCACTAGAAACATTATACAGATATAATAAACTGGAGTCTCATACATACTAGTAAAAGAAGCTACAGAAAAATCAAATCTGAAAGCTGATTGGGACTTTATAGATTACTTGAAATAAAATGTTCATATTTAGGCCTCAAAAGGAGGCATCTATAATCACACAGCCAGTGCCTGGTAGAGTTGGCACAAAATTCCGCTGATTACAAGGCCAGAATTCTTTTCATTACCCAATGCTAGGAAGCCCACTATAACACTTAATTATACAGGTTTAGGAATACAAGTCAAAGCAGATCCCAAATGTAATAATAGATGCTAAAACTACATATGGCCAAAGCATGTTATAACATGGCTAACTTATGACGTGAATAAATTATAAAGGGATTGATTGCACAGTATTTTTCCCATTAAGGACTGAGTTGTACTCATATATCATGTGGGTAATCTGTGTTGTAAACTCTGTAACACATGATCTCATTAGAATCCAAACGAAATAAGAGACACCGGTGCTTTGGGGTGTATAGGTAAGGTGAAGTACACACACATTACATTCCGCTTTTAAATATACTAGCTCTTTTAGATGTACCAACTACCCTGAAAAGTGGGTATTATTATTTCTATTTTTAAAGGTCACACTGGGGCACAAACACATCAAATGTTTAATGTGTTGTCACACTACCAGTAAATGACAGTCAGGATTCAAACCCATGTGTGTTTGGCTCCCAAGCCCAAGATCCTTCCCAAGGGATCAGAACACTCCAATCGTCCATGCCTCTGTAAATAAGTTTGACTTTACCTAAGTAACTTTCCCTCTGAGTCTTAGATAATCTCTAAGGTCCTTTGGTGCAGCCTCAAATATTCAAGATTTGAAAAGAATTTCTCATATGTATATTCCATCCAAAAATAAATAATGTAAAAGATAAGCATGCACAATATCCAAGATGTCTAGATGACTTTCTTTTCTATTTTCTGCTCGGGCTCATTTAGCTAGGTTCGTCTGAATGTTGGCACGAACTGAGGGCGTTTCGTAAAGCAGCAGCACATTCACACTTTCTTTATGTGCATGACGGGCAAGCTTAAGTGAGACATCTATGTGCAGGACTCTAAACAGCTGCAGCTTAAACAGGCGTTATCATAAATGTAAGCAGGAATTAGCCAGTGCTGAAAGATGAGGGCCATCAAGTGAATGCGGCCATCTCAACTCTGTGCACGAAGGCCCAGGACTATCCCTCTACCTTTGCATTACCTAACCTTAGAGGGCTTCCTGTGGAGAGAAAACCACTCATCTCTTGAAGGCCCTGTAGTGTAGTGAGGAGGTCCTAGCCGAGGGATCAGACCCCACGCTGCACTATTTATCAAGAACTGGGTGAAGACGACTTCACCTTCAAGTGAGCCTCTTTTCTTCACTTATAAAATTCAATGTTAACCATCCTCTTGCATTTACTATGGGAGTGCGTGTGTGTGAATCCAATCATATAATGAATGTGCAAGGGCTTGGCAGATTCCAGGACACTAAGAACTGGGGGCTGACATTATTATTCTCTCTGTGGCCTAAATGTACCAACACTTTTACTCCTGCTGATTCATTCATCTCAAAAATAGAGATGCACGTTTTGTTGTTGGCTTTATCTTTTTTATTGAGTAGTCTCACAGTAGGAAGAACATGGCTTTTGGTGTCATAGGGGTCCGTGGTTCATCCAAGGGAAAGCGCTGGCTGGATTTGTGGCCTTGAGAACGTTTATCTTTCTCTTTATCAGTTTTCTCACCTGTGAAATGGGGATTATAACACCTCACTAGTGGTGATATTTAAACTCACAATGACATATATAAAGAGTCTAATACAGGGTCTAGTCCACACTGGCTGTTTAATAAATTGTAGTGGCTACTGTAATTATTTACCACCCTTTTCAAGTGATCAGTGACAGACAATGGGAAAAGAAACATTCACCCCACTACCGGCCCATGCCAGCCCTGTCAGCCATTCCAGCTGTGTCACTTCTGGGGACTAGGACACACACTCAGTGCTAAATGGACATGGGAATACTAGTACTTTGCCATTCAGCTTGGTTCATGGGCCATCACTTCAGCACTTCTGCTGCCACCCAGCAACTGCCCAGGGGAACTGCATGGATTTCAGACAAGTAGAATTTAAAGCGATAGTTATTTGCAAATTCTAAGAAGTAATGAGGGAAACCTTTTTTGAAAGACTCTTTTCCAGCAATGACAATATACAAAGGAATGAGGGGTTAAATGCAGGGATTGGGTCAAATTCAAAACTCCAGACACTGACAGCTAGGCATGTCTCTTTCCATATTGTATAATTTCTGTAAAACCACCTGGATCTTTTTTTCTCTCCTCACTATAACATTTATTATATTTAAAAGAGTACCTAGATAAAACTATTAAGTTATAGAATTTTTTCCTGAAAGACACCTGGAAGATTATAAATTGTGTTCTCCTTGCTTTACAAATGCAAAAAAGAAAAAAAAATTGAGAGAAGATAGTTAATAGATCTCAGGGAGCTCATTTATGGAAAGTTGAAACTCTGATTTCACAGCTAGTATCTATCTAACCAATTCTCCAGTCCCCGAGACGCTTCTAAAGAGCAGAGTCCCTGTTTTCTGATGAAATAAGGGGAAGCAAACCTAGAAATGCTATAACTTATAGATTTAGATAATGAACAACTTCCTTAGTTGTTTACCCATCTTTAAGTTCCACTCTCAGCTTTGTCATTGGGAGTCTCCAACACAGCCCCCCAAGACCACAGTTTACACCTATAAAATGAGGGAGATTGACCCAGATCCTCTAAAATCCCTTCCAGCTCCTGTTTCTTATCATTACTCTCATTTATTGAAGTATAACAACAGTACTTGGGGAGAGTTTAAACATATAACTAACAGGGGTTTTTTTCAGCAATAAATTAGAAGAAACAAATCCTGAACTTTGACTCTCTGCCAAGCATCCCCCGGTCCCCATTTCTTTCCTCCAGATGGTTTCTCACCAAGACGTACCCAATGCATCCCTGGGCTCAGCCCAATCTGTTAAACAAGCCTCTTCTCACTTGACTTTACGCTGTTGCACATGGGTAAGGTCTCCCCTTTCTGAGGTGATCTGTGTCAGTGGATGTTAGTAAAATTCTTAACGAAAAGGGGTCCAATGAGATAAAAACAAAATCAAAATAATACATGGCTGGTGATTAAGAGATGATTCAGAAAACCATGCTGGGAGAGTCACAGCATGTGATTTTGATGCCACATGTTGTTATGGAAAATGTATGTGTAGAATAGATCTTGATAGGAGGATTAGAAACACTGAACTTTGATTCACAAAGAGGTTAATAGTGTTTTCACTTGTGTTTTTGCCTTATGCCCTGTTTTTTGCTGTGTGTTTTTATTTGTGTTTTGTTGTGTATTATTTTCTTGAGAGAGAGAGAGAGAGAGAGAGAGAGGTTAATTGGGTTATTTCTAAAGACAGATGATCCAAAAAACAGTTATAAGATTTAATTACTGAATCCTAATAGTCTCATTCATGAAAATGAAAGGAAAATACATAAAATATGAGTATTCTCCCCATAGAAAGAGCAGAAGCACTAAATTGATGGGTCTTGAAAAGCCCATATTTAAGTATTGATTAACAAGTAGCAAGAGGAAAGTTAAGAATGCCCACGTCTGAAATATCCAAACTTCCTAGCTTCCCAGACTCTGTGCTTTAGATTCCAAAAAGGAGTAAGACCTTTTTCAGAGAACTGATTTCTCTCTTTAAAGCCAAACCCCTGATTTGGGTTCCATTTGTGTTTCAGAATCCAACCATTATGACACTAAAGACCAGAATTACTTCCCTGAAGAAACACAGTGTTTCTAACACTGATGGGCTTTCGTTATTCAGAGCAATAGATTTCTGTAGACCCTTAAACTGGTTGCGTTCACCCTTAAGTACATAGTGAGTCCGGTGTAAGTTTTGGGCTGGTTCTCAAGCATTTCCCAGAAGGGAGAACATCCTGCCCTCTGCAGGAATTCTTAGGCAACAACTTCCTAAGGAGGTATTTCTCATTTAAATATAACCTCCTGGCAACCAAATATTTATCTAGAAGAAATTGGGAGTGGCCCTGTCCAATCAGGCACCTGGGTTCAGTCCATTACTCAAAAATAACAGGATTGAGGCATTTGGGGAACGCCTCCTCCCAAAGATTTGCCAAGAAATAGCTCAGCAATCCCCTACCATCCACCCATCCTTGTCAACACGCCTCCCAGGGCATTATGACTGAGTGGACAGCACCACGCCCAAGATCAAATCCAGGGCATTCTTGGCACAGATCCCCAAAGGCAAAGTCAAGAGCATGCATGACAAAATCCCAGCCTGCTGCCCAGTTCATCAGAGTATGTGATGTAAATTGATCCTTGCTAAGGTTGGTAGGTCCATAAACCCCAAGGCAATTCTGTTTTCAGACTTTATCTCCATCCAAGCAAATCTCAAGTGATTTTGCTCCATTAGTCAGTGTTGCCCACAAGAGGGTGATACTCAGGATCTTGTAATGCCCTCTCCTTTCTACACTTAGGTCAAGCATCCAACACCTGTCACCAGCACTGACTCAAAGATCTGATCAAACTACTGTCAGTGCTCCAATCCATCTCACATACTACTACCTGCTTTAATCATTTACTCACCATTTACTGAGTACACAACAGTGTGCCTCCACACACCAGTGTTAAGCTACAGGCTATAGGGATGCAAAGATGCATAAAGCCTGTCTGCTCTAAAACCTTTATGAATCCCATTAGCCAGTCAAAATGTAAAAAAACATCTCTATCGTGCCGTTTAACTCTGCCTGTGAACAGGCTCTCCTTCCCATCTCCCTCCATTTTCCTTATACTCCCCACATCCAGGAGACCCATTATACTTTCTGAAACAACTTTCCACACTTGTATTAGCACGTCTTTGGATAATACTCTTTCCCCAGCCTATGAGGAAGCTTACTGTTTTCAACTAAAATTTATCAGTCTGTCATCTCTTTAGCAATAATTCCCATGCTTAAAAAAAAAAAAAAGTTGGTTCCTCTGTGTCCCCATAATACATTGTTTCTATTTTTCATTTAGGATTTGTCATGTTATATGTTATATGAAAATTAGTGTCCTACATGTTTACTCTTCCTGTGTCCAGTTAGATCTCAAGTATTTGAGAGTGAGACCAATATATAATTCATCTCTTTTCCCCTAAATAGACTACTAGGTCATTATCCTCCATTTGTTGAATCATCTCATTAAAATACAACTAAACCTAGCTTCCAGGATCTGGGTATACTCTTATCCAATTTACCATGAAGGAGAACAAACGCAAGGAAAACACACAATGACTGGAACTATTATATGAAATAGCTGAAACAAGCTTTTAACTAAAAAAGTCAATGAAGGGACCGGCTGAGTAGTGCGTTGGTTAAGAGCTGGTTTGGGATGCCAGCTCTGAGCAGCAGGGCCCCAGTTCAGATCCCACATGGAGGCCATTGACACTGCCCTCCACAGCTAAGATGGTGAACAACAGCTCGACCTGGAGCTGGGCTGCTGTTAGTCGCTGGCAAAGGTGTAGCCTGCAGCCCCTGCCACAGTGGGTTGCCATAAGCTAGCATGAGCTGCCAATAGCTGTTGTGAGTGGCCCTCCAGGGGCCAGTGACTGATCTGCCTCATCCGGGAAGAGCACAGTGATAATACCAACATGGGCCAGTGAAGCGACGTCCTCCACAACTAGACTGATGAACAAAATGACAGCAACGTCTCTGTTCCCCTTCCCCCAATTCCCCAGCAATTTTCCCCTCCCCCAATTCCCCAATAAAATCTTAAAAATTAATAATAATAAATAAAATAAAAAAGTCAATGAATATTAATTATCTAATGTTTTTAATTATAAGTTAGGTTTTGCATTAGAACTAGCTTCCTCTGCCTTCTGACCCATCATCAAATGGTACAAAATGTAACCTTCGGTGTTTTAGGTGGCCATGCATTGGATTTAAGATCCCAGCTCTATGCAAACCTGTAGAGTCATCTCTCTTGGCTCTACTTGCTCCTGTTGGGTCGGAATTGGTAGATACCATCTTGTTCCTAGGAGAATTTTCACATGTGCTTTCCCTGCTCACAGAAACAGATCCCCTGTCTCCAATTAGTTAGGGCTTAGGCTCTCTCAAACCAATTCATCAAATTCCTATTCCCATCAAAAAACAGGTACCAGGTCTCCATTAGTTTGTCACTGAGTAACAGGCCTCGAGTTGACTGAATGACTAACACTTCTTTCCTATTAAACTTACAGCCCAGATCTGTAGTCCTAATTGCCCCACTCAGTGACTCAGTAGCTTCTCAGGGGGTAGCTATCTATTAGCATTTTGCAATACCTAAAAGGATACATATAGAGTGCCGTCTTCCTAATAGAAGCAGAGTTAATTGGAAAACAAAAGGAAACTAATATGTTTGGAGCACCCTAGCAGTGACAAGCTTGGTAACTCTCATATGTTCTCATTTATCCTCACAACTCCACTGCATGGATATTATTCACCTCATTTTTGAGATAAGAACTCAAGCCTCAGGAAAGCTACGAAGCAAAGTCAATAAGTGACATATCTGAGATTGGAACCATGATCTGGGGGAATCATGAACCATGTGAACATTCTACCACATGAAACTGCCACTCTCACCCTTCCTAACCTTTAGGAGTCGGCAGAACCCCTTCTCCTATTCCAGGCTTTATTAGTTAGAATGAAGTTTGGCTGCATGTACAGAAAAATATCAACTAAGATGAACCACACATTCTCTCTTGAGAAAAGATCAGAGGTGAACAGTGCAGGAGCAGAAGCCCGCCTTCTTCCAGCTTCCCAGCTCTGCCACCCCCAGGCTTGCTTCTTGTATCCATGGTCCAAGGTGGCAGCTGGAGCATTACATCCACACTGCAGGTAGGAGCGGGAAGTGAAAAGGTACAGAAAAGAGTGCTTCCTTGCCTTTTGAGGTGTCTTCCCAGAAGCCCTCCCATTTCTTCTGCTTACATTTCATCGGCCAGAACTTAGGCAGATGGATACATTTAGCTTCAAGAGAGCCTAAAAAATAGAGTGTTTTCAGTTAGATGAATGGCTGCCTCTGGTAACTTAGGGATTGGGTTAGACGGGAAAATAGGAAAGTGTTACCTGATGCTATTCGCATTTAACAGACAATTCTTCTACTCCAAAGAATAATTTAAGTTTTAAAGGTGGAATTTTCAGGATTCTAATGTAGATGGGGAAATACAGAAAAAGGAAGCCAGGTCTCTTTTATTCACGCCTGTAGAGACTCTACAGGGAAGGTAAACGTTGTGGCTTTTGCCAAAGTAGAAGAAGATGAACCAATCATGTCATAACTCTTTAGCCTGATGCCACTCTTCAGAAGAGAGTATTCCCTTTACTACCAGTTCCACTATTTACTGACATTCACAACCATGCTGAGATTTTGTGGCCTGAGTGCTTGTAAAGGTTACAGGCTTCTCTACTCATGCATAAATCAAAATGCAAATAATACTAAATAAAAAAAAGTTGCATGTATGCTGAAATTAAAATAGTTTCTTTCAAGATTAATAGACTTAAAGTTTTGAATAAGTATCGTAATATTGAACTTATCATTGTTTGGTGGCAGTACTTTACTGTCACCATATTGCCTGTGCTTCTTTGCCTGTTGAATAATCCAGTCCTGTTGATAATTTTTCTCAGACTTTGGTTATTCCCAGGGTTTCTTATCCTGAGTTTTATGGAGTGCAGTAATAATTCCATAAATAATTATTAATTTTTGGAGGAAAGTACTGTGCCACGTCATCTTATTTACTGAGAGAGTATTTGGGGAAGGAAGGGATGACAAGCCAAGGAGTTACTCCTCAGGAAAGACAAAAGACTGGACCTTTATTCAATAACCTCTCACCTCATTTATACTTAATGAAAATGCTTTGCTTCTTGTTTTTAAAAATATGACTTCTCCGATGAGGTAAACATTCTGTTGGATGGATAATCTAGTAGTCAGACACACCTAAATGAAGAATAATTTAACTTACTTCATACTTGGCTGGGTGTTTTGAATAAATAAAGAAATGAGGAATGACATGATATACAAACATGTAAGCTACATGGCTAGGTCCGGAGAGTTCTGACTAAGAGTTGGGGGTGGCAGGGGGAGGAGCAGAAAGAAAAAGAATATATCATTTGAACCTGGAAAAAAGCAGATCAAACACCAACTCTGGCCTATTTTCTCTTCTCCTAATGATCTTTCCCTTGGGTTTGCAAAATAAATGCACAAAAGTTCAAGTTCTGCCACCAATGTTAAACTTCCCCAAAACAAAAACTATCCTTGGTTACAGTCTTCCTTGACTGCTGACAAAGAGTTCTTATTGTTCTGATTTCATGGGAGCAACACCGGAAAGAAGATTGTAAACTTTGAGTTAATTGTTGGCCCACAAGATGGCAGAGACCCTAAAAATCATCTCTTTAACCCTTTCATGTTGCATGGGGGTAAATTAAGGCTCTGAGAGGGGAAACAATTTTCTTTCAAGGATGCATAGAAATTGAAGGCTGAATAGGCACGAGACTTCAGATTTTCTTACTTACAGCCCATAAGTAGAGTCTCCGTGTTGCATTTTTAGGTAGTCACATTCATTTAACTAGGAATTGCAAGGGCTAGTATCCTTGATAAGAGTGAATAAGCTGAAAAGAGAGCTCCTACACCCCCAACCCTGGCCTCCCCATGCCCACATCCATTCTGATCACCTCCCAATACCGTGCTGCCTCCATGTCTTAATCTAAAACATTTTTTTCAAGAACTCAGCTGAACTTAGCAGGTCTCATAGTTTGGAATAAAATGCCATAGCATCAAGATGCACATCTGATTTTAATCCCCAGATCTGTTTCCATCATCACTGATAAAGCCTTGTGTTTATATAAAACCTTTCCCCAATAATCCCAAAGTGACTTATGAACATTATCTTATTACACAATAAGTAATTATCCTAAGAGATAAGTGGGCAATTTTATTCATTTTATGCACTGAACCAGACCCATTTCCCAGCAGTTCCAGAGATGATCCCACAGTTCAGAGCAAAGGCTTTCAAACTACTTTTTAACTGTGAATCCTTTCACAATCTAGTGAATGGCAGCACAAGTGACAGATAAAAGCAGCATAACTCCAACTCCTCCAAAATGCCAAAGCTAGTCGACATCTAAACACAAAACTCATCGCTACGTCAGTGTCCCTCAGGCTCTTCATATCTCACAGCCATGTTAGCTTGTTCACAGTTACTCAGAGACACAAGATCCCATCCCTTTTTTGCACATATTCTTCCCTCTCCCCCAAACATTCTCTCCATAACCCCCTTCACCTTGTCAACCCACTCTCTGTCCAATCCCAGCTCCAAAATCCCTTCTTCAGAGAAAACTCCCCTGATCTTCACCCTCCAAATTAGGTCTAAATCCTATAATAAATACTCTGATATCTTTCATGAGGGAGGCTACTTCTCAGCGATCCTCCAATAATGTCTACTTCCTGATATGTATGCCCTTGTGTGATAGGCTCCACCTGCATGTGAGTTGGATTTAGCAACGTGCGTCTCATGAATAGAGTATGGCAGAGGTGATGAGCTGTCACTTCCAAGATTAGGTTACCGAAAGGCTGTGGCTTCTAGCTTGCTCAGCCTCCCTTGCTCTCTCTCACTATCTCCCTTGTTCCCACTGATAGAAGCCAGCAGTCATGTCAGTAGCCTCAGGGACAGGATCCCATGTGGGAACTGATATCTCTGGCCACCCCTCCAGTGAGGACCTGAGCCTGCCTACAACTACATGAGTGAGCTGGAAAGTGATCCTCCCTTGGTTGAGCTTTGAGATGCCACAGCCCCAGTCACACCCTGATTGAAGCTTTGGAGAGATCCTGAACCAGAGGGCCTAGATGCCACACCCATTGTCCCAACTCAGAAACAGAGGAATAATAACTTTATTGTGCACTACTAAGTTTTGACATAAATTGTTATATGGCACTAGATAATTCACACAGCCTATATATCTCTCCTTCAGAGCACCATCACTGTAAAATAAGTAATTTTATACTTATCAGTATGCTTATTTGATTATTGTCTGATTGCCCCCTGAACTGTGAGCTCTATGAGGGAAAAAACTCTCTGTAGCATAAGGGCGTTGCAGTATCCAGCACAGCAACTGACAATGGCAAGTGCTCAACATGTGTCAGTTGCGTGAGTAGTTTATCCCAACCATCACATTTCATAGCCAATCAGGCACCCCGTATAGTAAACATGAAATACCTCTTCCACTTGTAGGCTCACAGTACATATGTACCCCCACCAACAAAATCCCAGTCATCACATGCCAGAGATTTTACTTCAGCCAAGTCTTCTCACACCCATCTCTTCCTTTTCTCACCCACTGGCCCAGTTCAGGTCCTCATAATTTCCCAACTCTACTGTTAGAGAATCTCTCCCCTAGCCAACCCCTTCCTACATGTTTTGTTTTCTTAAACCATCTCTTACAATGTTGCCACCTTTATCTTCCAGAAGGAATATGCCAATCGTTTCATTCTCCCCACCCCCCCCCGAACCAAACCTTCAACCTCTCACACCCTAATATAACTAAAGCCCAAACTCCTCATATTATTATTGTTCAAAACCATTCAGAAACTTCTATCATACCTTCCAGCTGGGACCCAGCCCCAAGGGAGCTGTGGCATGATCACACCAGTTGGGCACTTGTCTACATACGTCTGGAAGGCACTATTCTTCGCTATTTCTCTGCCCCAATTCTGCTCATTCTATAAAGACCTGCTCAGACTGCATCTTCTCTGTAAGACCTTCCCACACCTCCCAGGAGAAATTCTCTCTCCTTCTCCTCTGCCCATGACACTGTTGTCTTTCCACTGGAGCACTATCCAAAGCCAAGTTAAAGCGTGAGTGTGTGAGTGTGTGTGCGTGTGTGTGTGTGTCTGCATTCCTGCCAGCCTATGAGCATCTCGGGGACAAAGTCACTGACTCATCACTTTGTCGTGCACAAGGCCTGCCACCTGGCCAGGGCTCAGAGAAGACTCACTGAATTAATCAAATTACTGCTTTTAAAGAACATACCTTTAGGGGACCGCTTTATATTTTCAGAGTGCTGTGGGGAGGGCAGATTATTCAATCAGCGGCTCTTTCTTTTTTTAATGCAAAGACCACAAACCACCTTTGAAGCCAAGAAAAAGATGTGATTGGAGGGAAATAAATCGGTACCTTTAATTCTCCACTGAGTTTGGCAAAACAACAAAATGTCAGCTTCCACCACATCATTTCTTTTTAATTAAAAGTTAGCCGGACTTTTTTGGAGAACCCGGTTTTCTGGTCAAGTCAACAAAAAGTAACCAATGCCATTCACACCTCCTCCTTTTTCCTCCCACCCCCACTCTTGGAGTTAGGCAATCCTTGGGGGCGGCATACACTTCAGCTGTTTGCTCTGTGCTCATAATTAGATTGTCTAGACAGGAGATGTTGCTGGAGCAATAGAAAATATTTTACAAGGTGTTCCACAGAACCATACTTATAATAGTGATTAGAACACACTGGCAGACGCGAAGCCAGCAGAATTGGCCTGGGCCACAAGCGGGTTTCACCCGGAGCAGAGCAGAGGCCCTTTGAAGCTCGTCTGAGGAACAGAGGCCAAATTAGAGTTCTGGGGGCACGGAGCAGCTCATTGGCCTTTGGACAAGGGAGCAAGGCTGAGGTGATGGAGTAATGTCTGGGATGCCCTTCTCCCACCCTCTGGGTGCTGGTGCTAAGTCAACATGATGGAGGAGGGGGACTGAGAGGTGGGGGAGGTGTGGCTCCTAGCACCTGCTTTCACCAGCATCTCTACAAAGAGGATGATGCTAGTGACCACCACAAGCAGTTTGCCGAGCCTCACTTTTGCAGTATTGCCTATTCCTTACATTTTGCAGAATGCAAATTTTAAACAGCATGGATATTTTAAACAGATAAATGTGTGATGCCTACTCTGGCAGGAAGACATTTCTTGGCCTGACCTTCCTGCTCAGCTTTTGTTGGCCTATTAATGTGACAACAATATTTTCCAGCACAGAACCTCTTTAGGTACGTTTTTCACAGGAGTAACTGATTAGGTAAAATCACTTAGCCCTCAGGGATGAGTGACTTTTGGAAAATAAGACACCAAAAGACTAGTACCACAAAACCACAGTGTTTCAAGACCAAACAAACAAAAAACCAAATAAAATAAAATAAAACCTTAAAGATTTTGTAAATGAGGAAACTGAGAGATTTAGCAAAGAAAGGAGACTTATATCAGGAAAGTGGGCCAGAACCCAGATCCCTGAATCCTACACCAGTGAACCAGTATCTTTCTACCAAGCCTGTTATAAAACCTTGCATCCTTTAAGAGCTTACTCCATACCCGGTATTTTTCTAGGTATTCTTTTTTTATATATTATCTCATTTAATCCTCAACACAGACTAATGAGATAGATCCCGTGACCGTCTCCAGTTTACGAATCAGGAGACGAAGGCAAGGACTGTTATGTGACTGCTTCATGTCACTCAGGAGCATATCTAGGATGGGTGCCCAGGCAGCCTAATGACTTCAAAGCCTTCTCTCTAAGCTTAAGACTGCCCACAATCTACCACCTTATCACAGATTTCAGATGGGAACAGAGGTAAAGAGAGGGGCCCATTTACCCTCAAAAATTACAATGAAACTGAGGACTAATAGGAATTAGGTGCATGACAAAGGGAGGATTTGAAATTAGAGGATCTCGTGTTTCAGATCCTGCCACCATCTATTTCATGTTTACATACAAGTCACTTGATTCCTCAGTCACAGTTTCCTCATCATTATCTATTGTGCATGTGTGTATGTGTGTGTGTGTGTGTGTGTGTATATACACAATTTTTTAAAGGGAAAGTTGACAAGTAAATATGGATTTTTAGAACTCTTTGAGTGAAAACTTACTTTATTTTAGCAGTTTAAAATTTACAAAACACTTTCACATCCATCATTTAAATCTACAAGGATCTATGAGTTAGACCTGGAAGGCATTTTTATTATTGACATTTTATATATTGGAAACTGAGAGCCCAAGAATTAAAGTCAATTGTTCAAATTTAAACAGCAAGAAGTTGGTGTGGTTAAGATTAGTCATAGCTTTAATTTATGCTTAGTTCTCATAGAAGCCTAGTTTTCCCCTACCTCTCTCCCTTACTTTTCTGGGAGGTTATAGATACAACAAGATTACAAAAATTGATTTTTAATTAAAATCTGGAAATGAACCCAATTATGATAGAAATAAGATTTAGGGTTCCCATCTCAGATAAGGAAGATAACAAAAGATATGTGCTAGCAACTAGTTACCCTGGAGGATAAACCACGCCTTTTCCTGGTTTTGTCTCTGGGGAATGCTCTAATCCAAAGAGAACCTGACTTCATCTCACAAATAAATGATCCACAGCCTTTAGCTGTCTCTTGCCATCGCCCTCTCCTTCACATTAAGCCAAAGACAAACAGTGAATAAAGCAAAGCAACTCTGTTTTGTAAGCACCAGTATGTGGGATATGCTGGCACATGTTCTGGTAAGTTCCAATAGTCCTCTTCATGGCTCCTTAAGAGAAACAGAAGCTACATTAACAGGAGCGGTTTTCTTCGCCCAGAAGAGGCAAGGAGAGAGGATGAAAAACCATGCAAAATCAGAGCGAGAGAAAGAGGCAAGGGAGTGGGGAGAGGAGAGAGGGAGAGGGAGAGAAAGGAGGAGATAAAATATTATTTACCTCAAGAAAATAATACTGGACAGGGAATTGGAAGAATTGATTTTGAAACCCAGCTCTAATCTAATTAGCTGATGGCTCCTGAATCCCTGAACCCCTTTGATCTCACTTGTCTCATTTCTAACATAGACCTTATTTTGCTGTGCACAGTGGGCTCCCTCCCATGTACAGTGCACACCCACGTTTTTGGCTCAAACTTGCAGGAAAAAAAAAAATCTTTCATTTTAATTTTTTAATTTCAAAGTTTTATTTGTTTATATTTATTTAGGTACTTGTATTTTGTATTATAAATGAATTGTAGCATTTATTTATTACTGCACTTTTAATTCACACGCACACATAAAAGAACTAAAACCCTTTATATAGATACGAAATTAGTACCATCCATGTATAATGTGCATCCTTATTTTTCCCTCACAGGTTTGGGCCAAAAAGTGTGCATTAAACACGGCAAAATATGGTAGTCAATCAGCCCTACGAATTCTGGGGTTTTGAAGGTCAAATGGCACAGGGGAGGTGAAAGCCACTGGTCAGCATCACCGCCGACAGCTAGCGGGCGCTAGTGTTAAATATCGCTTTATCTTATAACAAGGGAATTTGCTCAGACTGTCCAGGCTTCCTCTGGAGTCGGCTTATAATTACTTAGGAGCTGCTTTCCCCTTGCCTCCTCCTCCTTTCTCTGACTGCTGCTGCCTGACCTCTGACCTTATAATGGAGACTTAATGCCCAACCAAGAAGGGCCAAAGGACTTAGAAATGAAGATAACAATCAAATTAATCTACTTAGTCCCATGTTAACAAAAGCTTTTATCAGGGAGAAAAATCAGAACTTGTTAACACCTGATATCTATGAGGCATATTACAAAGCACTGTCAAGCTATCTTGTTAGAGCCTTACAATAAAGACTGACAATTAATGAAACAGACTGACAATTAACATGAAAGGCCCTTTGATAGATGAGGGAACAAAGTTAACAGTTGTAAAATTGGGACTAAAACCCAGGACACTACCCCTAGTCCAGAACTCTAACTATGAAAGTTTGATTTAAAAACTGAACAGAACATGAGAAAGAAAGAAAAACAAACAAACAAAAACTTTCACCACACTCCGTTCCCACTCCAGGGGCCCAGAGAAAGCCCTTCAGCATTTAACAGCGTGCCAGCTGCTGGCACAGACTTCCTCATTCTAACTCCAGAATGCAAATCTGGATAAAGCCACACAAGTTAATTAGGAGGACTGGAATTACATCAACTCTGTGGTAATAATTGGGTGCCTCATGGGAAATAAAATAAAATATGCCATAAAAACTGAAATTTCTCTGGTAAAACTCATGAAAGAAGGGAAGGAAAGGATGAGAGAATTTGGGAGTATGAATAGGCAGATTCCGTATTTTTTAGAATGGAAGTTTAATATACACTATTTAAGATGGCACATCAAGCAGAAGCATATTATTTAAATAACTAACCTTTGAAGTAACTAATAATGGTAATTATAAGCTACTTTAAAAAATTAATGATGGAGAAGTTTGAAATGAAAATTTTAAAAAGTGGGTTGTTATTTTAAATGGTTTATGTTAGGGAGTCAGTAGATAATATTAAAAAACAATAGGATTAAGAATACTATGTTAAGTTACACCTAGAATCACCATAGGAAAAGATAGACTATAAACCTTATGTTGAAAGTAAAATATACTCAATGGAAAACAAAGGAAATATAGAAAATATAATATATTTTAAGTATATTTTAAAAAATACAATAATATGAAAGAAGAATTAAGACCATAACTGTCATATTAATATGTGTAAATAGGTTAATCTTACCAATTAAAAAAAAAAAGACCCCCAGGCTGGATCACAAATAAAATTCAATTATACCTATATACAAAAACACATCAACAAACAGACTCAGAAAAATTTAAATTAAAAAATAAAAAAAGCAAAGATATATGAAGAAAATTCAAAGTAAAACATAAGTTTTACAATATTCAGCAGGCAAACCCAAAACAAGCAAGGCATTAAAGGAGAGATACTTTATAATGAAAAAGATTATAATCTAAAATAAAGATTCAACATCTATTAATGTTCCTACATCAGACAATATCAGCATTCATAATGCAAAATCAAAAAAAAAAAAAGAATCCACAGTTAATCTAAATAACACTATCAAACACAATGAACTAATTGAAATTTACAAAAAACTGCACACAAAATTCTTTTCAAATGCAGGTGGTACATTCACAAAGATATACTATAGTCCAGTCAATAAAACAAGTCTCAATATATTTTCAAGGATCAAAATCAAAGAGAGTATGTGAAGTAAATTAAAATTCAGTAATGTTCAACTATGTAGAAAAACTCAAAGTATTTGGAAATTTGCCAATAAACTTCTGAAGTATGCATGAGTCAAAGAAGAAATCACAAGAAAAACTAGAAAACATTTTTAACTTAATGATAATAGAAGCACAACATACTAAAATCTGTGAGTTGCAGTTAAGCAGTGCTTAGAAGAAATTTTATAGCTTTAAATGATCATATTAGAAAAGAAGAAAGGCCTAAAATTGATGCCCCTAGGTTCCAAATTAAGACAAACAAGGGGGAAACTAAACCAAAGGTAAGTAGAATAAAGGTAAAAAATAAAGAAAGGAGCAAAAATCAGCTAAATAGAAATCAGACAAGTGTGAAAATTAGCAAAGTGAAAAGCCTGTTCTTGTAAAAACCAGCAAAATTGATAAGTTCATCAACAACAAAAACAGAGAGAACACAGATCACCAATATCAGGAAAGAAAAATATTTCACTAAATATCTTGTAGACATTGAAGGGGAAATAATGAAATATTAACAACTTCATGCTTTCAAATACAACTTCAGTGAATTTAGCGAATTCCTATGCAATTAACCAAAATTAAAACAAAATCAAATAAAAAGTATGAGTAACCCAATATTTATTTATTTACTTGTTTTATTTATTTATTTATTTATTTATTTATTTATTTATTTATTTATTTNTTTATTTATTTATTTATTTATTTATTTTTTAAGCTGAGCCATCCTGCTACCTGTTGGCAGCTCAGCGGCTGCTCAGCTCGGGCTGGACTCGAACCACTGTTGCTCAGAGCTCAAACTCTTGAGCGAGCTCTTAACCAACTGAGCCACTCGGCCGGCCCCGATATTTATTTTTAAAATCATAACTTTATTATCAAAAGCTATCCCACAAAGATATCTCAGGCCCAGAAGATTTTCCTTGTAAATTCTATCAAACATTCAAGAAAAAGATAATACGATTCAGAAATAAAATCATTTTAGAAAATAAAAGAGGAGGGAACACTTTCCAACATGTTTTGAGACCGAATAACCCAAATACCAAAACCTGACAAAGACATTACAAAAGAATGAAAAGGACACAAAACTCTTTAATAAAATATTAGAAAACTGAATCTATAAATATATAAAAATGATAATACAGCATGACTAAATATGTTTACCTTAGGCTTGTAAGGTTGATAATATTTGAATATCCTAATAAAAATATGATGTTTTAAAATTTGGTGAGCTGCTGGAAAAATAAATATAAATTCCAAAAAAAGAAGATGAATAAGAGGGGAGTAACTCTCAGGTATTAAAACATAAATAAAGGTTATAAAAATTAAAGCCATTGTGTACTTTAATAAACAGATAAATGGAGGGTAATAGAGTATACAGAAGAAGACAAAAACACATAAGTTACAGTATATATGATAAAGGGGAAAACAAAGAGTATTGAATAAGTGAAATTGAGAAATCTAGCCTGCCATCTGGATAAAAAATAAAGCTGATTGCATACCTTTTTCCTTACTAAACGTAAATTCTAAATAAAACACAGATTTAACTAGTTTTTAAAATAAAATTATAAAAACACTAGAAGAAAACTTGGAAATATAGTTTATAATTTCAGTGTGGAGAAAGCCATTCTCAAAAAGAAATAAACTTAAGTCTTGAAAGAGCGATAAATTACAAAACTCAGTAAAAATAGTAAAAAATGGCATTATGAAGTTAAAATAGCTATGACAAACTGGGGAAAAAATATATTTGCAACATACAAGTATATATGGTAGACAGGGGACCAAATCTTGATATATAAAGAGATCTTATAGATCATTAAGAAAAAAATTAAATATTCCAATAGAAAAAGAAATGTCCTAAGCAGACAGTTCACATACACACAAATAAATAAAATGGCTTTATAATGTAAGAAAAACACCCTCAACTTTCTTCAAATTCTAGTGATGGAAATTAAAACAAAAATAAGGTTTTTCTTTACCTCACTGGCAAAGCAAAAGAGTTTCATAATTCACAATATTGGTACATATGTATAAAAAAGTATATGCTTACACTCCATGGGAGTATAAATTGGTGTCACCTGTTTAGAAGGCAATGCGGTAATATCTATAAGTTAAAATTCACATGACTTTTAACCTAATAATTCCACTTGCAAAAATTTACATTACAGATACACTTGCACATTTGTACAAAGTCCTATAGACAAGGATATTTATAGTAGTATCATTTTTAGTAGAAAGGTAAAAATAAATATCCATTAATGAGGCGGTGGATAAATAGATTAGGCTTAAAATGAAATATTCTGTGCTCACTATTAAAGAGACTGAGGCTGAGGAGAACCAAGATGGCGGAGTAGATAAACACTGTGTCCTCCATGAACATATTAAAATTACAACTAAATTATAGGACAATCAACCTGGAGAACCACCTGAAGTGTATCTGAACAGAAGTCCTATAACTAAAAATATAAAGAAGCCACGTCTAAACTGGCAGGAGAGTGGAGACACAGAGCAGGCCCCAAACCTCACTGTGGAATGGTTGAGAATGAGTAGGGATATCTCAGCCGTGGAGTTCCCCTCCCACCCCGAGGAATCAGGGACCCCAAGCCCTGCACACCAGGCTCCCCAGCCTGGAGTACTGGTGCCAGGAAGAGGAGACCCCCAAAACATCTGGCTGTGAAAAACAGTAGGGATTCCGACCTTCGGGGTGGGAAGGAAGACTACGGAAACCCAGACATCTTCTTAAACGGTCCTGCTTGCTCAGACACTCAACTTGGGTTCTAGCAGAGGGACTGTGACTCAGAGACTCAGGGGGGGCTCGGGAAGGGGGCTGAAGTATGTGGCTTCAGGTAGAGCACTAGACTGTCAGGATTTTCCCAGTGAAAGGTCCTTCTGTGCAGCCAGCAGGCGGTCACCATCTTTCCTACATTGAGCCCACCCCCACAGGCCAAATCTGAATCTGATTAGCTAGGTGAGCTCTGCTGCTCTGTTCTGCTGACTCAGCTAAGGCCCTGCCCCACCCACCTCGCCCAACACCAGAGGCACTTTCTCTGGGAGCAATCAGCCTCTCCCACAATGCACTTTTTTTGGGAAAACAATCAGAGTCCACAGGCCCCAGATGAGCGGTGTACTCTCAGACTTTTGCTGAGTAGCTCCAGGCTCAGCACTGGGACCAAACCAGAGGCCACATTAACCTAGTAACCATAACTCTTCCCGTTCTAGTGACTCCCTGAGACCCTGCCTCACCCAAGTCACAAACCACATAATGCTTTATCAGTGGTAGAATCTTAAGGGAGCTGGCAGGTGGAGCAGGCCTCCAGGTGCACTGGCTTTTTGTGGAGTTACACCAGGCCTGTTACTGATGACAGCCATCCTTGGTTCACTGTGTTCAGTGCAGACAATAAACAGCCATGGATTGCATTGTAGCTCCAAACAGGTAGTCCTGGCCAGTCACAGGCAGTGGCTGACCTGGGCAGGCACCAGAGCCTCTCCTAAGAGACCCCAGAACAAATATACTTGGAGGTTAGCTTCAGTCCACAGCAGAGCACCACCAAATTAGCCCCACAAGAGGCACACACAAAGGGTAGTCTCAACAGGCACCAGAGCCCACTTGGGCAAATCCTACCAAGTTCCCACACAGTAGCCCATAAACTATAGACATGGGCAAACCCCACAACCAGTCAACCTGAGGGTCAATCCCACCCACTGATATGCCAATAGCAATCAAGGCTCAACTATAACAGGAGGGTACACACAATCCAGACAAGAGACACTCCTGGAGCACCAGCTCAGGTGACCAGGGAGAGTCTACCACTGGACCCTACAGGACACCTCCTACAGAAGCCCACCCGACCAATACTGAGAGACATAGCAGATCTACCTAATACATATAAACAGACAGAGAGAGGCAGCCAAAATGAGGAAACAAAGCAATACATCCCAAATGAAAGAACGGAAAAAAATTTCAGAAAAAGAACTAAATGAAATGGAGGCAAACAACCTACCAGAAACAGAGTTCAAAACAATGGTTATAAGGATACTCAAGGAACTTAGTGACAACTTCAACAAAGAGATTGCAAGCATGACAAAGAACATAGAAACTATAAAAAAACAACCAGTTAGAAGTGAAGAATACAATAACTGAAATGAAGAATACATTAGAGGGAATCAACAGATTAGATGAAGCAGAGGATTGAATCAGTGATTTGGAAGACAAGGTAGCATAAAACACCCAATCAGAACAGGAAAAAGAAAAAAGAATCCAAAGAAATGAGGATAGTTTGAGACCTCTGGGACAACATTAAGTGTAACAATATTCACATCATAGGGGTACCAGAAGGAGAGGAGAAGAAGGGATTGGGAACCTATTTGGAGAAATAATGACTGAAAACTTTCCTAACCTGGTGAAGGGAATAGACATACAAGCTCAGAAAGCACAGAAAGTCCCAAACAAGACAAACCCAAAAGGCCCACACCAAGACACATCATGATTAAAATGACAAAGGTTAAAGATAAAGAAAGAATCTTAAAAGCAGAAAGAGAAGAGCAGTTAGTTACCTACAAGGGAGCTCCCATAAGACTGTCAGCTATTTCTCAACAGAAACTTTGCAGGCCAGAAAGGATTGACAGGAAATATTCAAAGTGATGAAAAGCAAGGACCTACAACCAAAATTACCCTACCCAGCAAAGCTATCATTTATAATTGAAGGACAGTTAAAGAGCTTCCCAGACAAGGAAAAGCTGAAGGAGTTCATCACCATCAAACCAGTATTACAATGTTAGAGGGACTTCTTTAAGATGGAAAAAAAAAATCAAAATTGTGAATAATAAAATGGCAATAGATACAAATCTATCAAGAATTAGTTTCACTGTAAATACATTAAATGCTCCAATCAAAAGACATAGGAGGGCTGAACGGATAAGAAAACAAGACCCTACATATGCTGACTACAAAAGACTCACTTCAAAATGATAGACACACACAGACAGAAACTAAAAGGATGGAAAAAGATACTTCATGATAATGAAAATGAAAACAAACAAACAAACAAAAAAAGCTGAGGTAGCAGTACTTATACCAGACAAAACAGACTTTATAACAAGAGACAAAGACCCAGCAATCTTGCTTCAAGGTGTTTCAACGAAAGCCAAAACGCTACTTCAAGGGGACGTGTGCATATGTCAATTGCAGCATTGTTTAGAATGGCCAAGATGTGGAAGCGGCCTGGGTGTCTGTCGATGGAAGAATGGATAAAGAGGAGGTGATACATATATATGAGGACAGACAATTAAGTTTGCGAACTCACCCTAGAAAAAGGGCTACATACCTCATTGCTGAATATCACTACAGTCACCTTTCAAAGTACTCCCCTTGGGAAGCTATGCACCAACGCCAGCACCTAGTCCACCCTTCCAAGCAATTTTGGAACTTGTTTTCTGGAATGGCCATTAGAGCTATTGTCTTGTTACCCTTGATGTCCCGAATGTCATCAAAATGTCTTCCTTTCAATATTTCCTTTATCTTTGGGTAAAGCAAAAAGTCATTGGGGGCCAGATCAGGTGAGTAGGGAGGGTGTTCCAATACAGTTATTTGTTTACTGGCTAAAAACTCCCTCACAGACAGTGC